>NW_007728768.1:156421-215593 GCF_000696425.1 Galeopterus variegatus | reverse complement strand
TTTTTTTTTTTTTTTTTTTTTTTTTTAAAGAAAGCTTCCCAGGTGATTGTGATGCACTGTGAGGGTTAACTACTGGCCCAGAAGTACTGCTTTCAGTGCAGTGCTTGTGACTTCAGTTGAGACTGGAGCTAGCAAC
This sequence comes from Galeopterus variegatus, assembly GCF_000696425.1. Classification (NCBI taxonomy): domain Eukaryota; kingdom Metazoa; phylum Chordata; class Mammalia; order Dermoptera; family Cynocephalidae; genus Galeopterus; species Galeopterus variegatus. The sequence goes on along the minus strand of NW_007728768.1, from coordinate 215,457 downwards.
CTACTTTTGGGACTTAAGGATTCCCACTGGCCATAAAGACCTGGGACAGTCTTTAGGTCGCAACTGTATGTGGGTTTTGGTGTCCCGAGTAGACATCCTCGTTCTACCACTTACTACATGTGAGACCCTGAGCAAAGTGGCTGACTTATCTGAGAGTCAGTTTTTGCACCTGTAAATTGGAGATAAAATCCATTTAAATGATTAAGCAAGGGAAACTGACAAAGAGTACATGTCGTCAATGAATGGGTTATTTTGTGAGGAACTGAGCTAACTGTCCTAGAAGGTATTCTTAGAAAGGCTGGACAACCATTGCTCGGAGACGCTGTAATGGGGATGTGTGATTGGGAGATTAAACCATGTGATTTGTAAAGTCTCTTCAAATCTCATGACTTCAACAGTGGGTGTAGGGGAAGAGAAACTGTTTGGAAGCTTGAATTTTTAGTCAATAATTATTGCTAAAGGGTTATTCAGAGATGTGTGTTCAGTTTGTGAAGTATGTTTTTGTTTTCTTTGTTCTTTCTTGGGTTCTTTTACTGTTAATTTTTTAATAAGGAGATCAAAATTAGATAATGATAAAGATATTGGGAAGCCTTAACTGTCATAAATATGGCAATTTGTGGTAATACAGTGGAGTTAGTACTTTATCTTTCCTACATCTGTAACTTCTTTCTTTTTGAGAATCCAGTGGCAGGAGTTGTGCTCTTCCCCACCCCACCCCCCACCTCCACTTTCAAATGGAAGCCTCCTATGAACTTAGATTTTATAGACAAAGACAAAGACACTCTTGAATGATAATAATGGTGGGTATTTGGGTACGTAACAGTTTGGTGAACTATTGATGTGTGTTCCAAATGAAAGACCAAATTTTCCTAGCCATGAAATCACAGGCACCCTTTCTGATGCTTTTAGAATTTTCCTCCATTCTTCCTTCCCTTCTACAGACCTTTCAGAACACAGAGGGAAGAAAATGCTTGAACAGAGAACTGTAAGCTAGGTATTTGTGAGTTATAAACCAGAGGTTCCCTGTACCCATAATGGCATGTTAGGAGAAATCTACGACTGTGGTTAAAATAGTCAGATGGAAACTATAAACTCCAAAGAAATTTCTTTGGCTTCTACATCTCTGGGAGTTTGGCTTCTACAGCTCTGGAACTTGAACAGGAGAAAGTAAAATTTTCTTAGTTTTCAATAATGAGAGAATATCACTCAAACTTTGAACTTCCAAGACAATGGCAATAACCTAAAATTTGGGGCCTGTCCACAAGATTAGGAGGAGGTATAAGGAAGCCACCAATTCGACAGTTCTTAGCTTATATCGAGAGTGGGTAGGAAATTGGGCTCTATAATTATTTTCAGGCTGGGGTAGGTAAAGGGTAGTTTCCTCCTTAGAGATAGTTAGGTATGAACTCTGTAAATTTAATGGGTAAGTTGGTCGAAGTTAACTGAATTTATATACGGACCCCAGTTATAGGTGGCCTGGTTCTCTTCAACACCTTAAACTGTATGAGGTTTCTTTTTCCTTTAACAGTAAAATAAATGTAGCTAAAGCTTTTGTTAAACGATTAACAGGAGGATAAAATTTAAGGTTGAGTGAATCCCCAAGGTACAACAGAAATGAAATTCCAAAGTAAAGTGCTGGACCAAAATGCAATTTTAAAGTGATATTGCTAAGAATAGGTTCCATGATCCTTGAAAATCCACCTTCCCGAGAAGTGAATGGGTGAGTAGGGGCTTCCCCACTCCCTTGGGCTAAGCCTAATGAAAAGCTCTTCTGTAGGATGACTCAGAGGGTTTGACACGTGTTTGGTTCATTCATTTGAAGACATAGTGCCTGGGGCCTTGCCCTCATCTGAGAAAGCTGGAGCAGCCTTCAGTGTCAGAATAGATGTGGCTGTGCAGTCTTATGCAGGGCTTGGTGGGGCAAGGGATGAGAAAGGTTGTGGGCTGTTTGAGAGGGTGAGCTAGCATGAGGTCTTGCAGGATTTTTTTTTCCAATAGAGAGACCTCAGTAGCAACAACTGGGATGTGTATGCTGATATTAAAGGGAACTTTTCATTCGATTTAGTTATGAGCACATATAAGGGTACTTCAAAAAGTTCATGGAAAATAGAATTAAAAGATAACATGAATCCTTTCATGCACTTTTTGAAGTACCTTCTTATTTCAAACTTTTATTACAATCATGCAAGTGAAGGAAGTGGACTTTCATGGACCAATTTGAAGATTCATTATTGGAAAAGGCATTTTTTAGGAAAAGAGAATGGTTAGATAATTGCTCGCACAAAATGCAATGACCAGCTGATTTAAGATCACTAGACTCTTGACATACAGTCAGCTGCCAGTCAACGGGGTGGGTGAGTAATTAGTTTCTTAGAGCCAAGACTTAATCCCACTGAGTTTATCAGAAAAATTGATTAAGCATTACTCAGGAAAGGAATTGTGAATTATATCCTGTAAAAAAAAAAAAAAATTCTGTCCCAGACCAGGTTTGAATTAATTTTCCTTTTATTTGAGATTCTTCATGACTAAGACAATAATCCCAAGTGACCATGGAGCTCAGAGATATAGTTGCCTAAATGAGAGGAACCATAGGGAGAATTGCCTGGGAATTGGAATTTCTGAGGATACCATGAAGAAAAAGTCATTTTCCAACATCTGCCAGGACCAGAGAGCAGAGAGCCGTTGTTTAAGTCAGATTTTCCTACCCCCATGTGACACCACCATTGTGATGGTATATTGTCTCCAAATAAGGCTGCAAACAATTCCTCGCATCCCTGTATCTCCACCAAGAGGTGGAGTCCGTTTCTCCCTCCTTGAATCTGGGTTGGCCCTGTGACTTGCTTTGACCAACAGAATGCAGCAGAAGTGACTCTTAGCCTTTAAGAGGACTAGTAGCTTGGACTTTCTTTTAGAAGCCAGCAGCCAGGTAAGAAGTGTGAGTGTCCTGAGATCACCATGCTGTGACGAAGCCCAAGCTAGCCCTGTGGAGAAGTCATGAGAGTGAGACACACCCCTGGCCAGCCCCCTGCCATTCCAGCCATCCCAGCTAAAGGTGCTAGACGCACGAGTGAAGAAGCCATCTTGGAGGTCCTAGCCTCAACAGATTCCATGTGAAGCAGATCTGCCCAGCTGAACCTAGCCCAGATTGCAGAATTATAAACTATGATAAGTCATTGTTTTTCTAAACCAGTGAATTTTGGGGTGGTTTTTTAATGAAGCAGTAACTGAAGCAACCACCCTGAACGAGTAGGAACTTGGCTAGTCAGCTTGTCAGGGGTTGGGGGAAGAGGTGGGTAGAAGAGAGGTGATATATGAGGTGGAGAAGTAGACCAGAAGCCAGCCTTGCACACCTTTCCTTTGTAAGATTCTATTCTGAAATGCCAACTGGGGAAAAAAAGTTACAAGATTAAGTGCACAGTTTTGTTTCCTGCCTTAGACCAGACATTCTAATTTCTGAATTGAGACTCTTTTGAGGTACAAAGCGAGAATAGGCTTGTTTTTTACCTCAGAGTGAGTAGAAAATTCAGAGGCCTATGGACATTTTCATTCAGAGGTGGGGAGAATAACCCCCACCTAATTTAACATTAAAGGGACAGTATGAGAACAGTAAGATAATAGTAAAGGTGAACCTTCATTATTTCACGAATTGTGCTTGATCGAAGTATACTGATCACCCCTCACATGGCTGGAAGCCCACCAGCCCCCTTCTGGGGGAGAAGCTTACCTTTTCCTGAGTCCAAGACTCTGTCCCTATTTCTTGGCAGCCCTGGGCTCCTGACTATCACTCTGTGCTCTGTGGCTTTTGCCCTTTCTGACACTCCAACTTTGCTCCCCAAAGGAAAAGGGAAATCCTTTTCCTTGATTTCCCCAAAGCATCACCCACTCAAGGCAGTTGTATATAGCAGCCTCTTGGGGTCTGAGCCAAACAACCTAAAATTCACCATTATAAATTCACATTCTTACCAGTCGTTCCGCCAGTGAGAAATTCCTAGTGGTAGGAATGGCTGCTTCTTACCCTGGATGTTCTTCCCTCTCTCCTCTCTGGTATCCAGCCTCCAAACACCCACATTTCTATTCATTTCTAAAGCAGAAGAGTTCAGCTCCTCTCACCTACCTCAAACTACCTTCTGGGCCCCCAAACTCATAAAGGCACTCTGCTACACGTGTGACTGTGCACACTTTAGGCCGATGATAGTGGCCAACTTTTATTGTTCCTTAGTGGCCAGGCTCATGTCTTGTCACTTAATATTTACTCTGCAATATGGATATTACAACAATCCCGTAGACTCATTTTATAGTTAAAGAAACTGGGATGCAGAGAGGTTAAGTAAAGTGCTCAGGTCACACAAGTAACCGAGCCAGGACTCAAATCCAGAGCAGTCTGGTGCAGAGGCCACCAACTTAACCACAACACTAACACTGCCTTTAAAACTATAACTCTTTTTAGGTGATGACATCCTTAGGTAAGGCCTCACTTCCCCCTGGGCCTTGTTGAGAAACTATATGCACATTTTTCCATCCCCTGTTTAGAACCAGTACAACAAGGGCATGGATTCATTTTTTCCCCTTACTTCATCTTTGTGTTTCATATAAAAAACATCCATGATAGAAATTGTGCTGATTTGGGATGTTACGAGGTTACACTGAGAATTTGATATCTCAATCCTGTCATCTCTTATTCATGAGATGCCTGGAGAAATTATATGCCCAGGAGAAAGGCTGGCAAATGGTGGCAAAGCAGTAGTTTTTTGGGAGCTGTGGCTTTCCCTTCAAAGACCAATGCTGAACCCTGGTGAACCACTGAACTTTGGGGTCCTGCCTAGAGGCCTAAAGGGTCTCTTTCCAAACCAGAATCTTACTCCTCAAATCAAAGGGCACTCTGACTCCTACTTGCATTCCAGAGGAAAGTAGGAAACTCCCCTTTCCCTTGTGTTTCTTAACAAATATGTGCTGAGCACTACAGTACCTGCCAGGCAGTGGGGAAAGACGTGAGGACCCAATAGCTGCAGTGCTTGCTGTCATGGAGATTACAGCCTGGTGTGGAGACAGACATTAAACACAGCAGCATGCAGTGATAACGATGATTGGAATACCTGCTCAAAAGAACAAGAACAGAATCTCATTTAGACTTGGGACAAGGGTGGAGGTGGGGGAAGTGTGGGGGGAGTTCATGGAAGGGTCTCTCGGAGACCTTAGAGGTGAGCAGGAGCCAGTGAGCTAGAGATTGGGAGAAAGTGTGTACCATGCAGAGGGAATAGTACGTGGAAGGCCTGGAATCAAGAAAGGGTTTGATGAGTTGCAGGCACTGGACGCTGGTGGCAAAAATGAGGCAAGTGGCACATCAGGTGGTTGGATGATGGGCAGGGCCTTTGAGATTACGGTAAATGTGAGGGTCATCCTCCTTTTTGATAACCAGACCCACCCTCCTCTCCCATCCTCTATGATCCCGGTGGACAAGGTGTGGGGATATCACACAAGCTAGGGCAATCGGAGTGTGTGTCTTGAGGATTTGAATCTTAAGCAGATGATCTAAGGACAGAGAACCACCAGGGCCAAGTCGATCTGATGTCTTCACATAGACAGCTGTTCTATAAGTTTCTTGACTGAGCTTCCTAGAGCCACTGGATCTCCTGCCCTTCCCAAGGCCTGCTTATTTAGCCTCTCCAATTCTGCAGAGTCATTTTGGCTGAAGTTAGGCAGGGTTGATTTCTGTGTCTTGCAACTAAAAGAGGAGGCTGAATAGTATAAAATCTCAAATCAGCAATCATCGAAGTATTTTAGGAAGCCAGCAATATTGACCTTTAGAGGCTAGCATGAACCAGATATGATCCAATTAGTTTAAAAGTCACTCTGGTCTCCCTGTTTCCTCTTCTGTCCTTTCTCCCCTCCTTCATAACCTGCTGTGGGTGTATGCTATAGGTCAGGTGAGAGGTGGTGTGCTTGGCCTAGAGTGAGCACAGGGCAGTTGCAGAAGATGAGACACAAGGAAAAGCCTGCTTATCCCTAATGCCCTGCTGCAGGTAGGGGAGAGACCTTGGTGGCCTGCTCCCCGTCCCCTACCATCCTCCCAGCAGAGTTGGTCTTCATCTGTCCTACCTCCTGAGGGGAGACCTTTTCAAATATAGTTGATTCCACCTGCTAGAAAGTATGATACATTTAGAGTCTTGCAATTTGATCAAACAGATTGGTACTCATCCTTTTGGGTAGAGTGAAAGGCCTTGATTTTGATCCACCTTGCAAGAGAAATGAAGGAGAGAAATGAATTGGAGGACTCGCTTGTCTTTTAAAGTCAGCAGAACATTTCTAGAGAAGTCCTATCAGTTGGCCAGCCATCACTTCATCCTCCTACTCTTCTATTTTTCCATGCCTACTGGAGGGCAAATTTCTCCTATGATTCCAGGCTTCTCCAGGCCAGCTGGTCAGATTTCTGAGGCTCCCAGGGGAAGGATACAATAAATACCCTTTACTGAAAGTAATCTGTAGCTGAGAGTGCAGAGGAATTTGTGGTGGAGGAAGAATTTGCTCCTACAGCAATATAATCCTGTGAGGGCTGAATTCTTTGGGCTGAGGTCTGAGCTGTGAGCTTTATTGGTAACCTGCAGAATAATTCTAAACAGCTTGGGGCCATTGCCATGAGCAGAGGGACCCACCTCATTCTTGTTGAAGTTCCAGAACAGAAATTGGGTGGACAGAGAAAGGATTTGAGTGGGTTGTTTTCCCAGGAGGGTCCTGTTACTGAAGGTGCCCTGAATTCCTTGCACAGCCCACATGGTTATCCTCAGATCACATCTGGGCCCAGATTCAGGCCCCTGTGGACAGAGTGGGGACATAGAACACCATTCTCTGATGACGGTAAGTAGAGATGGGATATTATAGTTGGGGCTACTTTTCTCTTTAGGTGTCTGAAAGACCCACGAGTCTTTGGAGCCTGCCCCTCATTCAGACCATCTTTGTGTCCTTCAGCTGAGTGTCAGTGCATCTCTTCCTATCCCTGTATTATGTTTCCTGGCCATTTACTAACACCAACTCTCCCCTCCCATGCACTGAATTTTATAGTTTTAGCATAGTTTAAGGGCTGTAGAAACCATGTAGGTCAGCTACTCCATTTTACAGGCATGGAACCTAGGTGTAGAGCTCAGGATTGCACAGCATGAGTTGAGATCCTGAGGTCATCTTATGTCAATAAAATAATCCTTTAAACTAAATATTTTAGGAAGGGAGTATTATGGAGAAATCCCAAAGAGGAAGAATGTAATTATCAAGGTTAGTTTAAGATCTTTAGATACATGGAATCAAACAGTATGGATTGTTTTTGTGTCTGGCTTTTTTAGTTCCAAATAATGCTTTCTGAGATTCATCGATGTTGCAGGGTGCATAGATAGTACATTCCATTTTATTGCTGAGTAGTATTCCATTGTATGGATGGGCCACAGTTTGTTCAACCTTTCACCTGTTGATGTACATATGGGTTGCCTCCAGTCTTTGGCTATTTTGAATAAAGCCACCATGAACATTCATGTACAAGTCCTTGGGTAAACATATATATTTTTTGTTTGTATAAATACCTAGGATTAGAATTGTTGGCTTAGGAGACTTAGATTTTAATACCAGCTCTGAACTAATTTGTTGTAATTTTTTTTTAAATTTATTTTTTTTATTTTAATTTATCCATATACAGTATAGTTGATTTTCATGTCCCTTTACCAATTCCTCTTTCCCCCTCTTCCTCTCCCCCCTCCCACCCATCAATATCATATCTGTTCACTTGTCTAAACAAGTTCATGGAATTGTTCTCATTGTTGTGTCTTCTTCCCCCCACCACCATTTATTTGTATATTTATTTTTAGCTCCCACAAATAAGTGAGGAACATGTGGTATCTCTCTTTCTGTGCCTGACTTATTTCACTTAATATAATTTTTTCCATCTCCATCCATGTTGCTGCAAATTGTAGTATTTCATTTTTTTTTATAGCAGAGTAGTATTGCATTGTGTAGATATACCACAGTTTCCTTATCCACTCATCTGGTGATGTACATTTGGGCTGGTTCCAACTCTTGGCTATTATAAATAGTGCTGCAATAAACATTGGAGTACAGGTATCCCTTCAACATAATGATTTCCATTCCTCTGGGTATGTTCCCAACAGTGGAATAGCTGGGTCATATGGTAGATCTATCTGTAATTGTTTGAGAAACCTCCATACCATTTTCCATAAAGGCTGCACCATTTTATAGTCCCACCAACAGGGTATGAGGGTTCCTTTTACTCTGCAACTTCACCAGCATTTATCATTCTCAGTCTTTTGGATATTAGCCATCATAACTGGAGTGAGATGGTATCTCAGTGTGGTTTTGATTTGCATTTCCCAAATGCTGAGTGATGTTGAGCATTTTTTCATGTGTCTGTTGGCCGTTCATATATCTTCCTTTGAGAAATGGCTATTCAGCTCCTTTGCCCATTTTTTAATTGGGCTACTTGTATATTTGCTGTAAAGTTGCTTGAGTTCTTTGTATATTCTGGATGTTAATTCTTTACCAGATGTATATTTTGCAAATATTTTCTCCCACTCTGTTGGTTATCTTTTCACTCTGTTAGTTGTTTCTTTTGCTATGCAGAAGCTTTTTGGTTTGATATAATCCCATTTGTTTATTTTTCCTTTGGTTGCCTGTGCTTTGGGGGTCATATTCATGAAGTCTGTACCCAATCCTACATCCTGGAGTGTTTCTCCTATGTTTTCTTTAAAGAGTTTTATTGTTTCAGGGTGTATATTTAATTCTTTAATACATTTTGAGTTGATTTTGGTATATGGTGAGAGGTCTGGGTCTAGTTTCATTCTCTTGCATATGGATATCCAGTTTTCCCAGCACCATTTGCTGAAGAGGTAGTCTGTTCCCCAGTGTGTAGACTTGGTGCCTTTGCCAAAGATCAGATGGCTGTAGGTGTGTGGGTTGATTTCTGGATTCTCTATTCTATTCCATTGATCTGTGTGTCTGTTTTTATGCGGGCACCGTGCTATTTTGGTTGTTACAGCTTTGTAGTATAGTTTAAAGTCAGGTAGTGTTATGCCTCCAGCTTTATATTTTTTGCTCAGAATTGCTTTAGCTATTCATAGTCTTTTGTTATTCCATATAAATGTTAGGATAGTTTTTTCCATTTCAGAGAAAAATGTCATTGGAATTTTGATGGGGATTGCATTAAATCTATAGATCACTTTGGGTAATATGGACATTTTCACAATGTTAATTCTTCCAATCCAAGATCATGGGATATCTTTCCATCTTCTTGTGTCCTCTTTTTTTTTATTTTTATTTTTTACAAAAGTTTAATTTAATTTAATTTTACTTCTCAAAATACAGTATACTTGATTTTCATGCCCCTTTACCTGTTCCTCTCCACCCCTCCCGCACCTCCCCCCCACGTTGTATCTGTTCACTTGACTTAAATAGTTCAAGGAGTTTTTGTGGTTATTCTGTCTTGTTCCCCCCACCCTTTATTTGTTTGCGTGCTTATTTATTTATTAACTTTTAGCTCCCACAAATAAGTGAGAACATGTGGTATTTCTCTTTCTGTGCCTGACTTGTTTCTCTTAACATAATTTTCTCTAAGTCCATCTATGTTGTTGCGAATGGTAGTATTTCGCTCTTTTTTATAGCAGAGTAGTATTCCATTGTGTAGATATACCACAGTTTCCTTATCCACTCATCAGATGATGGACATTTCGGCTGGTTCCAGCTCTTGGCTATTGTATATAGAGCTGCAATAAACATTGGAGTACAGGTATACCTTCGGCATGACGATTTCCATTCTTCTGGGTATATTCCCAGCAGTGGGATCACTGGGTCATATGGTAGATCTATCTGTAATTGTTTGAGGAACCTCTATATCATTTTCCATAAAGGCTGAACCATTTTGCAGTCTCACGAACAGTGGATAAGAGTTCCTTTTTCGCTGCAACCCCTCCAGCACTTATCATTCTCATTCTTTTGGATGTTAGCCATGCTAACTGGAGTGAGATGGTATCTCAGTGTGGTTCTGATTTGCATTTCCCAGATGCTGAGTGATATTGAGCACTTTTTCATATATCTGTTGGTCATTTGTATATCTTCCTTTGAGAAATGTCTGTTCAGCTCCTTTGCCCATTTTTTAATTGGGTTATTTTGTTGATGTAAAGTTGTTTTAGTTCTTTGTATATTCTGGATATTAATCCTTTGTCAGATGTATATTTAGCAAATATTTTCTCCCACTCTGGCTGTTTTCTTACTCTGTTGATTGTTTATTTTGCTGTGCAGAAGCTTTTTAGTTTGATATAATGCCATTTGTTTATTTTACCTTTAGTTGCCTCTGCTTTTTGGATCCTATTCATGAATTCTGTACCCACTTCTATTTCCTGGAGTGTTTCTCCTATGGTTTCTTTAAGAAGTTTTATTGTTTCAGGGTGTATATTTAATTCTTTAATCCATTTTGAGTTGATTTTGGTATATGGTGAAAGATATGGTTCTAGTTTCATTCTCCTACATATGATTATCCAGTTTTCCCAGCTCCATTTATTGAAAAGGCATTTTCTTCCTTGGTGTGTAGACTTGGTGACTTTGTCAAAGATCAGATGGCTGTAGGTGTATGGGTTGATTGCTGGGTTCTCTATTCTGTTCCATTGATCCATGTGTGTGTTTTTATGCCAGTACCATGCTGTTTTGGTTATTATAGCTTTGTAATAAAGTTTAAAGTCAGGTTGTGTTATGCCACCAGCTTTATTTCTTTTTTGCTCAGGATTGCTTTGGTTATGTGTGGTCTTTTGTTGTTCCATATAAATGTCAGGATAGCTTTTTCCATCTCAAAGAAAAATGTCATTGGAATTTTGATGGGGATTGCATTCAATTTGTAGATCACTTTGGGTAATATGGACATTTTCACAATGTTAATTCTTCCAATCCAAGATCATGGGATATCTTTCCATCGTCTTTTGTCCTCTTTAATTTCTCTCAACAGTGGTTTGTAGTTCTCTTCATAGATATTTTTCACATCTTTGGTCAGCTTTATTCCTAAATATTTTATTTTTTTAGTGGCTATTGTAAATGGGCTAGCTTTCTTGATTTCTTTTTCTGCTTGTTCACTGTTGGAGTATAGAAATGTGACTGATTTTTGTGTGTTGGTTTTGTACTGCAACTCTGCTGAAATCGTTTATCAACTCTAAGAGTTTTTTTGGTGGGGGCTTTAGGCTGTTCAATATATAGGATCATGTCACCTGCAAACAGGGACAGTTTCACTTCATTGTTTCCAATCTGGATGCCCGTTATTTCTTTCTCTTCTCTGATTCTTCTGGCTAGTACTTCCAACACTATGTTGAATAGGAGTGGTGAGAGTGGGCATTCTTGTCTAGTTCCTGTTCTTAAGGGAAAAGCTTTTAGCTTTTCTCCATTTAGGATGATATTGGTAGTGGGCTTATGAAATATGGCTTTAATTATGTTGAGATACTTTCCATTTATACCCAACTTGTAGAGAGTCTTTGTCATGAGCGAATGTTGAATTCTGTCAAATGCTTTTTCACCATCTGTAGAGATGATCATGTGGTCTTTGTCTTTGATTTCATTGATGTGGTGTATCACATTTATTGATTTGCATATGTTGAACCAACCTTGAATCTCTGGGAAGAATCCCACTTGATCATGGTGTATAATTTGGTGTATGTGTTGTTGTATTCTGTTAGCTAGTATTTTATTGAGGATTATTGCATCTATTTTCATCAAGGATATTGGCCTGTAGTTTTCTTTTTCTGTTGTATCTTTGTCTGGTTTTGGTATCAGGGTGATGTTTGCCTCATAGAATGAATTTGGGAGACTAGCCTCTGTTTCAATCTTTTGGAATAGTTTGTAGAGAATTGGTATCAATTCCTCTTTGAAGGTTTGGTAGAATTCTGCAGTGAACCCTTCTGGTCCTGGGCTTTTCTTTGTTGGGAGAATTCTGATAATAGCTTCAATCTCTTTTATTGTTATTGGTCTGTTGAGATTTTCTACATCTTCTTGGCTTAGTTTTGGTAGTTTATATGTGTTCAGAAATTTATCCATTTCCTCCTGATTTTCAAATTTGTTGGCATATAGTTGTTTATAGTAGTCTCTAATGTTTCCTTGTATTTCAGAGTTATCAGTTGTAATATCACCTCTTTCATTTCTAATTTTTGTCATTTGGGTCTTCTCTCTTCTTTCCTGGTGAGCCTTGCTAATGGTTTTTCAATTTTATTTATCTTTTCAAAAAACCAACTTTTTGATTCATTGATCTTTTGTATCATTTTGGGGGTTTCTATTTCATTATGTTCTGCTCTGATCCTAATTATTTCTTTCCTTCTGCTAACTCTGGGTTTGGGTTGTTCTTGTTTCTCTAGTTCTTTAAGGTGAAGTATTTGGTTGTTTACTTGCCATCTTTCCATTCTTCTGAAGTAAGCATTTAATGTGATAAATTTCCCCCTTAGTACTGCTTTGCAGTATCCCACAGGTTTTGGTATGATGCTTCATTATTTTCATTAGTTTCAAGAAATGTTTTGATTTCCTGTTTAATTTCTTGTTGGACCCATATGTCATTATGACGAATGCTGTTTAATTTCCATGTGTTTGTATAGTTTCCAGAGTTTCATTTGTTATTGATTTCTAATTTTAATCCATTGTGATCTGAATAAATACATGGAATAATTCCAATTTTTTTGAATTTGTTGAGACTTGATTTGTGACCTAACATGTGATCTATCCTGGTGAATGTTCCATGTGCTGATCAGATGAATGAATATTCTGAGGTTGTTGGATGGAATGTTCTGTAGATATCTGCCAAGTATAATTGGTCTAAAGTGTTGTTTTGATCTTGTGTTTCTCTGTTGATTCTTTGCCTAGATGATCTGTCCAATATTGAGAGTGGGATGTTCAGGTCCTCTGCTATTATGGTATTAGTGACTATCTCATTCATTAGGTCTAATAGTGTTTGCTTTATAAATCTGGCTGCTCTGACATTGGGTGCATATATTTTTATTATTGTTATGTCTTCTTGATGGATAAAGCCTTTTATTATTTTATAGTGGTCGTCTTTATCTCTTTTTATGGTTTTAGGTTTAAAGTCTATTTTTTCTTATATAAGAATAGCTACTCCAGGTCGTTTTTCATTTATGTTTGCATGATATATCTTTTTTGCATCCTTTCACTCTTAGTCTATGTGTGTCTTTACAGGTGAGGTGAGTCTCTTGTAGGCAGCATATAGTTGGGTCCATCTTTTTAATCCAATCAGTCAGTCTGTGTCTTTTGAGTGGGGAATTTAATCCTTTTACATTAAGAGTTGTTTTTGAAAGGTGTTCATTTACTCCTAGCATTTTATTGATTTTTGTTTGGATGTCTTAAGTATCTTTTGTTCCTTTCTTTCTGATTTACTGTTTGTTTTCTGTATTTGTTGTTTTCTTGGGGTTGAATGTAATTCGTTTTTTTCTTTATTGTTAGCAGTTTTATTTTACTAGTGGGTTTTGTTCTTTCTTGAGTATTTATGGCAGTGGTGGTTATTTTTCAGTTACCAAACCTAGTCCTCCCTTGAGAATTTCTTGTAAGGCTGATTATGTGGTAGTTAAGTTCCACAGTTTTCGTTGTCCTTCATTTCAGAAGGATAGCCTTGCTGGGTAAAGTATTCTTGGTTGGCAACTTTTGCCCTTTAGTACTTTGAATGTATCATCCCATTCTTTTCTGGTTTTTAGGGTTTCTGATGAAAAGTCTGATGATAGTCTGATTAGGGCTCCCTTACAGGTGACTTGCCACTTCTCTCTTGCAGCTTTTAAGATTCTCTCTTTGTCTTTGAGTTTTGCAAATTTGACTATAACATATCTTGGAGAGGACCTTTTTGCGTTGAGTATGTTTGGGTGTATTCAAGCCTCCTGTATCTGAAGATCTGTGTCTTTCCCTATACCTGGGAAGTTTTCTGCCGTTATTTCATGGAATATGTTTTCAATGCCATTTCCTTTTTCTCCCCTTCTGGAATACCCATGATTCTGATATTTGAGCACTTAAGATTATCTGTTATCTCTCTTAGATTTTATTCAATTTTTTAAATTCTTTTTTCTGTTATTTTGTCTGCCTGTATTATTTCAAACAGCCTATCTTCAAGGTTAGAAATTCTCTCTTCTGCTTGTTCTAGACTGCTGGTTAAACTGTGTGTTGTGTTTTTTATTTCATTGAATCAATTCTTTAGCTCCACAAGCTCTGCTGCATTCTTTTTCAGGGCACTAATTTCTTTGTATATTTCTTCTTTCAGGTCTTTTATACTTTTTCTCATTCCATTGTGTTGTCTAACTGAGTTTCTTGTATCTCATTTAGTTTCCTTAGAATTGTTGCTTTAAATTACTTGTCAGTCATTTTAAGGTCTTCCTGTTCTATAGGATCTAGAGCTCGAGAGTTATTATCCTTTGGTGGTGTTGTACTTTGCTGATTTTTCATATTTATGTTATTTTTCCTTTGGTGTTTTGTCATCGTGGCAGGGGATTTCACGGTCCACTCGTTTGACCCTAGTGTCTGGCTAGGATCCTGCAGGGACTGCCAATTTGGTGTAGCTGTCTTGGTGCTTGTGGGCTGGAGGCTTGGGCCTCTCTTGGCCACGGGGACTTGCCTGGGCTGGGAGTCCTGTGGTGGCACTTACATGTTCCCGTGTGGGTGGCTTGGGTCCCTGTGGGCCTGGCAGCTCTTGGGTGTCTCTGGCCAGCATGCAGTGGCCTAGGTTGGGAGTCCCGCAGCAGCATCTACCTGTTGTTGTATGGGTGGCTCAGGGCCCTTGGGCCCACTGGCTCTCATTCCTCTCTGGGTTATGCACACTGGCCTGGGCTGGGAGTCCCATAGCGGTGCCTACCTGTTCTGGAGTGGGTGGTTTGGGGCCCAAATTTGTTGTAATTTTAAGCAAATTATATTGCCTTTCTGGGCCTCAGAGTCCTCATTTATGAAAGGAAGGGATTGAACTAGATGGGTCCTTTTGAAACTGCTCCTTAAGTCTTTTAGATTCTGAATTGGTTGTTGGGGGAAAGGGGTGAACAGTGAAGGACCGAGTCCCCACTCCTACTTCACCTAGATAGCTTGACTTCTGTCTGAATGTTGTTTTTATCCATTGGAGTTCATTTTAACAAAGGATTTTACAGCTAGGAATGTTTAAAAACCATTGGCCTAGATGATCTCTATAATTCCTTCAACACTTTAAAATTCTTGGAGTCTGAGAGAATTTGCCTTCTTCCAAAGTTCCATGAGTAATGCTCTGGGAACAACATTAAGATCAGAGAAGAGCAAGCTTGGGAGTAAATCATCTCTTTTTTTTCTTTATATATGGCTGAAAGTGAAACCAAGCTGTAACTGAGCTGAAATATATCCTCGAAAGGGCATGTCAGATTTCTGGTCCAGACAAGATGGTGTATACATATTTCCCCCTGCTATTCCTGGCTAAATCTGTAAACCCAGGAAATAATGCAAAAGGCAACCAAAGGAGAAGTCTGAAAGGTGGTAAGAGGAAGGTACATTGGTTTGGGATTCCTGCACAGCTGCAGGGTGTCTATATCTTCCCACCCAGCAGAAGAAGGTGACCAGGCCTAGTGTTTCCTGATCCCCAAACTAGCAAGAGATGGCAGCCCAGGTAGGCTTTTTCTACTCCTGTGTCAAATGCAAGTGCTTTTCTTCCCTGTCCAGCCTGGGACTTCCCTCCCCTCCTGAGAGATACCTATGTGCCAGCAGGCCAGGAAACTTCTTTGTCCGTGTGGGCCTAAGACTAACCTCCCAATCCAGAGATACTTGGCTGCCTGGCCTTGGGAAATCCTTTCTGCTCCATCAGGCAATACACAAATGAAAAAATAGAAAATCTCGGCAAAGAAATAGAGCAGACATTTTATTAAAGATATAGAGATGGTGAATAAGCATATGAAAAGATGTTCATGTCATTAGCCATCAGGGAAATGCAGATTAAAACCGCAATGAAAAAGCACTACACATCTACCAGAATGGCTAAAATAAAAAAATACTGATGACACCAAATGCTGGTGAAGATGCAGAGAAACTGGATCACTCAGACATTGCTGGTGAGAATGTAAAATGGTGCAGCCACTCTAGACAGATTGGCAGTTTCTTAAAAAACTAAATATGCAACTATCATATGACCCAGCAATTGCACTCTTGGGCATTTATCCTAGAGAAATGACAACTTATCTTCACACAAAAACCTGTACATGAATGTTCATTGCAGCTTTATTTGTAATAGCCCCAAACAGGAAATAAATCAAATGTCCTTCAAGTGCTGAATGGTTAAACAAACTATGGTACATCATACCATGGAATACCACTCAACAGTAAAAAGGAGTGAATTCTTGATACATGTAACAACTTGGATGAATGAATCTCCAGGGAATTATTTTGAGTGAAAAAAGGCAGCCCCAAAAGATTACTTAGTGTGATTCCATGTACATGACATTTTTGAAATGATAAAATTTTAGAAATGTTGAACAGATTAGTGATTCCTAAGGTTTTTAAGAACTGGGGTGGGGGGAGAGAGAGGATAGGGAGGGGCTAGAAGGAGGTAAATGTGGTTATAAAAGGGCAACAGGAGAGATCCCTGTGGTGATGGAACAGTTTTGTATCTTGACTGAGGTGTTGGAAACATAAAATTATATGAAAATGAAATACACACACACACATACAAGTAAAATTGATTAAATCCCAATAAGATGGTGATTGTATCAGTCACCACCCACTGCAAGATGTTACCATTGGGGGAAACTGGGTAAAGTGTACACAGGATCTCTCTGTATTATTTCCTAAAACTTCATGTGAATCTACAATTGTGTCAAGAAAAAGTTCAATGAAAAAGGAAGGCATTTCAGAAAGAAGGAAGTTGATGGTGCACACATATTGTAGTTGCCCAGTATCTGCAATTTTTCTTTTCACGGTTTCAGTTACTCGTGGTCAACCCTAGTCTGAAAATATGAAGTGGAAAATTCCAGAAATAAACAATTCATAAGTTTTAAATTGCATGCCACTCTGAGTAGCATGATGAAATCTCATGCCATCCTGCTCCATCCCATCTGGGGCATGAATTATCCCTTTGTCCAGTGTATCCACACTGTAGGCACTCCTGCCAGGTATCAAATCAACTCTCACTGTATTGCAGTGCTTGTGTCCAAGTTGCCCTTATTTTACTTAATAATGGCCCCACAGTACAAGAGTAGTGAAAGAATGACAGGACCCGAGCTGACAGTTCACCGGAGAAGTTCCGCTTTATTCGGGGGAGAAGCATACATTTATATAGAGCCGGGTTCCGGGAGAGGATGGTTAGTACACGGGGCAGTAGTTGATTGGCTGGGGGTGGGTAATGATTTTTTTTTTTTGTCCTTTTTCGAGACCTGCTGCACCACGCTCAGCCAGGGAGCGCTGTGAGCGCACCGGTCATCCCTATATAGGATCCGAACCCGCGGCGGAGCGCTGCTGCGCTCCCAGCACCGCACTCTCCCAAGTGCGCCACGGGCTCGGCCCTGATTTTTGATAGGCTGCACCTGGGCGCTGGCGAGATTGTTAGGACCCAGAAGAGAAAAGCGCCATGTTTTAGGGAGTGCCTCCTTTGGGGTCTTCTATGGGGCCTTACATTCCTCCCTTTTTCCTCTATTGTGGATAAGGTCGTGTGTATTCGTAATAACTTCGTATAGCATACATTATACGAAGTTATACGATTGTTAGTACCCAGAAGAGAAAAGCGCCATGTTTTAGGGAGTGCCTCCTTTGGGGTCTTCTATGGGGCCTTACAAGTAGTGATGCTGGCATATTGTTATAATTTTATTATTATTACTATTATTCTTTTTTATTATTAGTTGTTGCTAATCTCTTACTGTGCCTAATTGATAAATTAAACTTTATCATAGGGATATATGTATGGGAAAAAAACACAGTATATATAGGGCCTGGTATTATCTGCAGCTTCAGGCATCCACTGGGGACCTTGGACCATACCCTCTGAGATAAGGGGGACTACTTACTGTACTGTGATCCCAGGAAGGACAGGTGTTCCAGGGAGTCAGGGCTGCTCTTTGCTCCTACATAAGACAGTGACTGTGGATGTTTCCTTGACAGAATGTGAGATGCAGGCAGCCACGCTTTCCTGCTCCTGAAGAGAGTTCTTAAGTACTGAATCCTCTTTATTTAAATTTGAAAAATGAGGTAGCCTGCTTTTGTTTGGGCCTGCCACTAAATGAGACTGTAATTAGTGAAGTATTTTCAGGAGCACTAGGGCTCTCACTGGTTAGTCATACCGGATCCAGGATGTTTTAATTGCCCTCTTATAACAAGTGCCTTGACAGACACTTTTGTCTTCACTCCATGTGTGGAAAAAAAAAAAAATTCACAAACCAAAACACCACAGCTTAGAAGAAAAACCCTTCTGAGAAAGGATGTTTTGAACAATTTCACATCGTTGATGGAATTTAATTATATATGAGCACTTAAATTTTGCACCTTGTAGCCAATTTTTACACTTGTGATTTTAGGCTTCTTTAGTATATTTACTCATTATGCTAAATGTAACTTATTTTTTCTCAACAAGGAGTCTACAGGGAAGTTTTCTCTGCAAGTGAGGTCTGGCTGCAGGAGACAGATAGAGATGATTAAACATGCAGGGCTGTCAAAAGTTGCCGAAAAAGGGTGTCGAAGCAACATTGTAGGGGATCTCTAGTGGACACCATCGTGCTAGACCCAGACCCCTCTTCAGGGCCAGCACACTCATACCTAGCTGCTGGGAATATTGGTTGTCAACGGCCAATGACTGGCTGAGCCCCCTGCCTACATCTGGGACAATTTTGAGGGGCCATGCCAGCTCCATAGAGCCCCACTGGGTTGGCCAAGTTCTCAGTTGCAACCACCTTGCAGGTCAGTTTCGCCTTCCTCAACCCCTTATTGGTGGTGTATCTCCTGAGGTCTCTTCCCGATACCTTCTGTATGTAATTCTCTGTCTCAGAGTTCGGGGTTCCCAAGGAACCCATTGTAAGACATATTTGTTTGGGTTCCCTGAAAGCAGGGCCTGTAAGGAGGACTTGGGAGCAGGTAGTTTATTAGGGAGGTAATTCTAGGTATTGAGAGTGAAGGGGCAGGAGGGGTAAACAGGAAAGGGAAAAGGAAAAACAGGAAAGGAAAAAGGCCAATAAGAAGTGCATCATCAAGCTGGTTACTGCTCTGGGCAACTGGAGGTCAGTTCCTCTGCAGATGTCTGAGGAATGTGTAGAGTGAGGCTCAGATTCATCTCACCAAAGAATGAGATGCTGGGGCATTTATCCATATGCTGTTGTCCCCAGACTTCTGGCAGTTCTGTGCACAAACTGAGTCACTTTTCAGGGTTTCTGAGTGCCCTAATGCAGAAAATCGGGGAGGCCCGCAGGCGTTTGAGGTGGGGTGTTTATCAGCTGGCATGGACACTATCCACCACAGTCAGAATCAGAGGTGGCTGAGGGTCTGTGGTGTGTGGCACCAAAAGTGTCTTCTACTCAGGGGAAGGAGCACCAACCTTTTTATTTGACAGGAGTCAGAGGAGCTCATATATACAGGGGGATTTCCAGGGTGAACTAGATCCTTTCACACCAAGTCTGTGTGTGTGGCACTGAACTGGCAGTGGGAGGAAGGATGCAGAAAAGTCAAATGGAGACCAATGAAATGGTCTTTCATTTACTTTCTTGCTGAGCTGGCTGAGTAGTCATTTTACCGGTCCCTTTTCCCTCTGCGTAAAGCTAGACATGTAAAAATTAGGTACTGAGATGAAGTCCAAGGATATCCAAACTGTGTTAAGATGAGTTTATCTCCAGGAGTAGAAAGAAGAGAAAATCAGATTAGTTCTGGCAGAAAAACACACACAAAAAAACTAATGAGAAAACATGACTGGCTGATCTGTGTTCACTCTGAAACTTCTAGGCTGGTGATTCTCAGAGCGTGGTCCCCGGATCAGCAGTATCAACATCACCTGGGAACTTGTTAGAAATACAAATTCTTGGGCTTCACCCCAGACCTGTTGAATCAGTAACTCAGGGGCGGGGTGGGTGGGGTGGGGGGTGAATCTATGCTTTAACAAGCCCTCCAGGGTATTCTGATGTGAGCTATAGTCTAAGAACCACCTGTCTAATTCTACGCCACTCACTTGTACCTGTGATTTCAGTAACCAAACCATAAATCGAATTTACAAATTTTGCTCCAGGTAGGCCTGCTTTCTAAACAATGTGGCATAAAGTGAAAAGTTATTCAACAAGCATAACCTTTGTTATTCCCTGGGTTGGTGAGGTATAATATGAAGAAAAATGTTAAAGATACAAAAAACATCTAGAAGATTGCTTTTAGTCTTTTATACCTCTATAGTCTGCCATCACCTAATTCTCCCCTCCCTGCTTAATATACATTGACTGATCATCTGTAATGTGCTAAGCATTCATATAGCAATGAATGAAACAGTCACATTTACACAAGACCTTACTTGCCTGCTGAGCAAGTGAACAGCAAAACCCTGGCTAATTTGAAAGTGGAAGCGTCTGAATCTGTATTTAAGTCCATTTTATGTACAACATATATTTACATGGCTTCGCTATCCCTTTAAACACAGATGCAAATGCTTAGTATAAGTAAACTAGTGTTCATTTTATTTATAATGTGCATTTATAAGTTAATCTATACCTATATCTATACCTACTTGTGTAGTATATATTTATAAAACTGATTTATAATATATAAATAGAAATCAAACTGGGATGAAGTTTGAAGGAGGTAAGGAACCCTGAGTGGAAGATGAGACTTGTTTCTTCTGCTAACAAACCCTTGGTTTTAGAAAATGTTGTGGAACCTTCTGAAGTCATGTTTAATGATGTAAGCGCAGGCTCTGAGCCCAACAGGAGGAATTGCAGATGGTGCCAGCCTTGCCCCTCAACGTTTCCTTTCCTTTGTGGCTTTAATTGTGTGTGGCTTCAACTTGCTTTTAGTCACAGTTCAAGTTTGAACAATTTTATATCATGAATAACCCCTTGGAACAATTGTAATGTGGTGTCTTAATAGCAACCCTTTCCTTTTGGTTATGTAAGAAAATTAGTAAGGATCTCAGGGTGGGTAATTTCACCCTAGCTAATAAATCAGGCAGTTCCTTACATCAAGGCAAATGGCAGCTGGGGCTGGAGAGCTGGGCTGGTAATATAACTCCAGGAGAGCTTCAAGTGATTACGAGAGACGCCTGCTGATGTGCAGCTTTGGACTTTTCTGCGTCAGCACTACATGTCTTGATTCAGTTTAAACAAAAACCACCTCTGCTTGGAAGTAGCAGTCCTCAGCACACTCTTTCCTAACCAGTTTGCCGGAGATGATGATTTATTCAGTGTGTTAAGCATAGGGGCGACTTTTTCAAGCAGCACTGGGAAATATCTGGAAGGCAGTGTCTGGTTTCACTGTGGCGGGCAGGGTTATTCTCTCCATATGTTTCCAGACACCCCCTCAGACTGTGATACACTCTGTCAACAGTTTTGCAGGAAACACGTAAGACTGAATTACTTTGGAGTCTACAACTACTGAATTCTGGGTGTTGGTTCAATGTAATAAACAACGAACAATTTGACACTGAATGATGCACCCTACCCCAGGCCACAGAGAGTTCCCCTTTTGGGGGATGTTTAAGAAAGCGCCTGTGTGGGGAGGTTTCTGAGCAGATTTGACTGAAAACCTGTAATACGCAACCTTTGCAGGTATAAGAACCCCTTTTTAAAATCTAAATATTTAGGGAAGCTGGTCTGCTAATGGCTGTTCTTTTGTATCCATTGATTGAGGAAATACGTAACAGATATGGTCATTTAAAAGCATTACCTAATTTACTTATTTAGGCTTTTAATTTTACTTATCACAACAGTATCTACACGTAATTTGAAAAAAACTTAATAGGCCATATATGTGTGAAGTATATAACTTATTTAACTGGTCCACAGACAGATTCAGTTTTTTTTTTTTTTTTTTCCTTTTTGTCTTTTTTTGTATCTGGCAACGGATCGCAACCCTCAGTGTCACGCCCGTACCGGACCGGGACCGGCAACGGGACCGCGACCCTCGGTGTGTTGCGCCCACACCTCGCTCAGCCAGTGAGCGGAACCGGTCTGTATGTGGGATCCGAACCCTCGGCGGGAGCGCCGCCGCGCTTCCCAAGCAGCGCACTGTAGCAGTGCGCCACCGGGCCGGCCCAAGATTCAGTTTTTAATCTCTCTCTATCCCCCCAGTGAAGCCCACAGCCCAGAGGTTGGGAATTTACGATGAGATGGCTTTTCAGAGTGAACTGTTTTGTACCTAATTGCCCTGCACTTCTACCTTCAACAGCAGTTTGTTGAATGCCTATACTGGCATTCTGGAGGTGGGGGACAAGGTAGGAAAAATGTCCTCACAATTGCCACTGGAGCGTATCCGTCTGTGGCAATGGGAAGAAAGCAGGACCCATCCAGGGTCATTGTGTAAGTTTTGAAGCCTGGGGTCACCATGCCATGTCCACATTGCTTTGCCAGAGGGTCGCCAGACTACTCAGAATGACTTCCTGCTGTTTTCTCTTCCCTGAGGGGATTTATTTAAGTCTTAAGGTCATTGTGTTGCAGTGTTATCATTTATAATCTCTCCTGTGAGGATCTTCTTTTCCCTGTGTCACTAATACATGGAGGGTGCCTCCTTTTAAGAACAGCTCAGTGTGGATTTTATTGGGGAAGGACAACCTAATCGGAATAAAGGCTCCACTGACCCTGTAGCTCATACTGGCAAGGCTTTGTTTTATTTTATAAAGTCTAATCATTTGTAAACTTGAATTTCAGTACAAGGAAATGTCTCTTCCCCAAATATTAGTAAAATGGCCTTGGAGGGGCTCCAGTTGCTTCTCTCACTTGCATGAAGTGTGTGTGTGTGTTTTATATAGCCTGTCATGCACAGGACTCACACAGACCTTTTAAAGTTAATTAAAAAGCCTTCCATGGGTTGCCAGATCTGTGTAGGAGCGTTCCTCTGTAACCTTTTGTACCAGATTAAAAACCTCTGACAATCAGGGATGTTGCCACATTTCCAATGAAGTGTTCAGAGTAAATTCAGTAAGCTGTACAATTCAGTCAGCTTCAGAGTGACTCATGTTTCTGGTTCAGCAAGAGCTGGCAGATTGATGGGGACTGAACTCCTTCCTTTAAAGACCTCCTTATCATTCTGCTCTTTTCAACCATTCTCCTCCCCTCGCTCCCTCAAATATCCATAATGTTTCCAACCATAGTAGAGTGTTTCCCAAAGTCTCATGGGTGTGCCTTTGACAAAAGTGTTCTATCTTATGTGCAGGTTGGGAAACCCTGCATACCACGTGCCCTGCTTGGAGATGCACAATGCACAGTAGCATATCAAACCTGAGCTTTTCTGTAGAAAACTGGTTCATTTTGTTTGACCATACTGCCCATTTTTCCCTGATAACATTTAACAGCTTCCCAAAGAGCTTGCAATATCCCATAAAGGACTGGGTTGAAGGCGCTGTGAAAATGAACCCTCTGACACACAAATCTTGTAAAAGTCATGGTTATTAGGATAAGCTCAAAGGATACATTCCCAGCAGAACATATCAGAAGATAGTGGGCTGAGGAGGGATGTTTGAACAGGACTTCTGAGTTACCACAGTTTCTTGCAGGAGACCTGTTCTGGTTGGTGGTAACAGAATATTCTGTCTCTTCTGAGAGAGATTCTGCCAGTCACAGGACCAAGCCCCTCATGCTCCCAAATATATTATCCAAAGATACCACCTTGTATATATGGTTGCAAAAACTGTCTTTAACAAACCTTGCCACCATGACCTGATATCTAGCTGTAACTTCTCTCTACACCATCAGTGCCATCTTGCTCTTTTGCCCACTGTGTATATAGTAACAAGCAGGCATCACGATGTGCAGTGCCATTGCAACTACATAAAGAAGACCAGTCTGTGGACACATGTGCTTAGTTCTTTATGAGGTGTAGGTGGAACTTAGCCCAGCAGGGCTGGCCAGGGTGTGCCCCAGAACTAGTGTTCCGTGGAGAACATTTTGACCTGTTACTGGTTCCGAAGTCCCCTAACTGTCTGGGTCAGTAGAGTCTGGAAAACATTGAACGTAATTTGAATCCTTTAGTAAGGGTAGAGTCAGGGTCCTGGAAGAAAACTATTGGCACTCTCAGAGGGGTTTAACTGTGAGAGAGTTTACTGGAGAGTTTATGGAGGTGGAGGTGAGGTTAAGGCAGCCAGCAAAGGATGGGGAAGCACCCAGAGAATAGCAGCAGCAGGAAGCTGTGATTGCCCTGTGGGACTTCTCATTTTAAAGCCTTTTTATTTATTTATTTATTTTATTTTTTAACTGAGGACCCCGCCCTAGTGAGTGGGTTCCTAACGGTGGTCAGGGCGTGGCTCTGGGGGCTTTCAGTGGAGGGCACCTGAGTCATTCTCCCTGTTCCCACCTTTCTCACACAGTGAGACCCTGCGTCACCACCACAGAAGATCCTCACCAGGTGTGTTCCCTGGAATTGGACTTCCCAGCCTCCAAAACTGTAAGCGAAAAATTTCATTTTCTTACAAAGTACCCGGTTCCAGGTATTTTTTTTTTCCTTTTTGTCTTTTTTACTGACCGGTAACGGGGTCGCAACCCTCAGTGTCGTGCCTGTACCGGGGACCAGCAACAGGATCGCAACCCTCGGTGTTGCGCCCGCACTGCGCTCAGCCAGTGAGCGGGAACCGGTCTCCACATGGGATCCGAACCCTTGGCGGGAGCGCCGCCATGCTCCCAAGTGGCACACTCTCCAGTGCGCCACCGGGCCGGCCCTAAAGCCTTTTTCAATTTGCCCTTTTTCATGAAAATAAAATTAAATGACAGTGTTTCAAATGACACATTTTTGAAAGCCATACCAAGGTCAGATCCAATTCTCAGTTTCTTGAAAGGAGCCGTGTCTACAGACAAATTTTGAAATTAAGCATTAGTCTTATTGTAGGTCAAGGAAGTAATAATTATAAATAATTAACTATAGGCATGCATACATAGGCCAGCTCTGGAGGGCAGGGAGAACCTTGTGGAAGTTTAACCCTGTGCTGCTTTTTACCCTCCCCCAACTCCATTTTTACATTGAACAATAGGAAAAACAAAAGCAAATTTGAAGAGGAAAAGGAGTTTCACAAGAATAGTCTGAGGAGTCTAGCTAAAACTCTGGGACTGTATATTTAATTGTAAAGCTAGAAGAAAATAATGTGTTCACTAACACTTAAAGTATAGAAGTTTTGAGAATTATTTACTTACAAATGTAGAAAAGATTAAGGGCATTCCTTGTATTCTGATATGTTTCTTGAGTGGGAAAAAGGAAAAGAACAGCTAGTTCAGGCAAGAACTGCCACACCCATGTGATCAGATAGCTGCACGAATTTTTAAAATTAAATAACAACGGTAAAACATAAATTGTTAGCTGTATAAAAATGTAGATTTTGATATAAATACCAAAGCAGTCCAAAAGTAGTATAATCAACTTTATTCATACAAATTCACACATTTCTAGGTCCAGTGCTGGTCATTAATCAATTTTTGAGAAAGTTGATGTGAATCTTGACATTTTACAGATTGAATGGGATCTACACTTCTCAAGAAGAGCTGAATTAAAGTACTCTCAGATACATTTGTCACTTCCAGACTGCTCCTCTGTCCCCATGTCTTTTGAAGGTGTATTGTCCTTTCCTTTTTTCCTTGGAATTATTTGTTAACCTCCCATGTACTCTCCTCCTCATTTATAAACTATTTAGCTCCTATGTCACAGTTTTCACCCCCATTATTTTGGAGGTACATTAAATGTTCCTATGGAAGACCTGTCCAACAACCTACCTTGACTGCTCAGTTCTTTGACCTCCTCATCTTCAATGGCTTTCTCATCCACTCTGCCTCAGCCACCCAATCACCACACTCAGCACTAGACACCATCATCACTGAAAACCACACCATCTCCACAGTTGCTCTTTGAACATCTGCTATTCACAACTTCCTACCTTTCCAGCTTATTGCTCAAATACACTCACTATAATAGTTTTTTAATTTTAAGCAGTCACTCAAGCCATTTATCTCTCTACTCTTTCCCTGTGTATCTCCTTCCTCCTGATGTCACTTCCCTCTTTTTCCAGTACAGATTAGATGGTTCTCATCACTTAAGTCATTCCCTTGTAAATATTCTTAATTATCCTTTTCCCTTTTCTTTTAGTCACTATCACTTGGCAAAACTACTTCCTGGGTGAACCCCACCATTTGTCATCTCCAGATGGATCAGTTGTACAATTCACCATTGCTGGAGGAACCCCCACAACAGAGCAGATTACCATGGTAAATTTACCATTATCAAACCCAACTAGGCCTTCACCAGTGCCCAGCAAGCCTGCTTGCTCATCCACCACTCTCTGAAATCACCAACTCACATCTTTTGTATCTTCCTCAAACTTCTGATTACCTCCTCCACCCCCACTGTGCTCTCATTCTTTGTGGATTTCGTTACTTCCAAACTGAACACTATTGGAAGGGAACTCTCAACCTCTGACCATTGGCTTTCAAAATCTACTTGTATCTTAATTCATTGTCCATTTTTTCCTTCCTTTTACAATAGGCCAAGTACTCCTCCTTATAGCAAAGGTCAAACTCTACTGTTGTCTTGATTCCATCATTCCTGCTTTCTGGTAGAACCTCATTTCATTATTTTTATTTTTTCTCTCTTATATCTTTAGCCTATCACTTTCTCTCCTGGATTCTTTCTCAACATGAAACTTGATTTAGTCAGTGCTATGGACACACACACAGACACAGAAAACACACACGTAAAGACACACACACACACCCACACCCACACACCACTTCTCTCAGGCATCATATCCCTGTCTAGCTCCCATCCTATATATATATATATATTTAAAAAAAAAAATATATATATTTAAAAAAATTTTTATTTTATAAATTAATCTTCCTAAAATGGTGGCCTATACTCACTGTCTCTGTTTCCTTATCTTATTTATTTTTTGTCCTAGATGTTACTAGAGGTCTCCAATGTCTGGCTCTCCTTTTCCTCAGCAGATGGAAATCTTTATATTCTGGCTCCTGTGTAGTATGAGACCATGTGAGTAGTCTGGTCAAGAGAGATTGCACAGCAACCGAGACAGGTGATATTGTGGAGGGTTCAACTTTAAGATGATGGAAACTCTGTCACTCTAGGTAACTCAGTGACTAGCAGCAACCTCTGCTGATTTGCATAGCACATGTTACATAAGCAAGAAATAAAGTTTTGTGTGTGAAACCACTAAAATTTTGGAGCTGATTTTTACAACAGTAATACTTAGCTTATAGTGACTAATTCACTTTTTAATTCACTCCACTCTGGCATTTTGCCTTTCTACCATCTACCTAAACTGCTTTTGAGAAGGTCACTGATGTCGTCCATGTTGCTAAACGCAACGAATACTTTTCAACTGGATCTTAATTGACCTCTCAGCAGCATTCAATATAGTCTATCACTTGTCTTTCTTGAAATATTTGATTCCCTTAGCTTCTATGACACCAGATTCTCCTTGGCCACTACATCTTGGTTATGTTTCAAGGTTCCTCCTTTTCTTTTTTATCTTTACATGCTGGAGTTTCTCAAAACTCAGCCTCAAAAGCTTCAGCCATATTGACATTCTCTGAGTTCTTCAAAAGATCCACACTACTTGTATCTCATGCCTTCACACACATATATTTCTTAGCCAGGAACAAAAAAGAGAATGGAAGAGTAAAGGCCAATGATGAATGGAAGGAAAGAGTATTGCAGAAAGACTTGTACTTATATTTTATATTTCAACATAACTTCCTGTTCTTCAGGAAGTATGTGCCTGATTTCTTCAGACACAATTTCCAGTTATTCTCTCTCATAATACCCTGTACACGTCCATGATAGCAGTTCCCTTATATGATTGCAACTGTAATTATTTGCACAAATATTAGGTACATCTCTCCCTCATTAGTATGTAAGTGTCTTAAGACAAGGGCTATTTCTATTTTGCCTACCATTGTATTTTCAGCTCCTATCACACTGCTTGGTTCATAGTGTAGGGGAATTGTAGAAAATTGTAGGGGAATTGTAAAAAAATATATACACAGTTTTGTAACAAATGCTTGGTAAAAACATTTCAAGTAAAGCAGCTTCTAAGAGGCCATATAAAGGTCAGGTGGGCCCGAGGACACTAAACATTCCAGGAAGGGAATGACCCCCACCCGGTTCCAGGAACTGACTAGTTCCTTATCTAAAGGCCACCTGGCCAGGCCCCAGGGAAGATAAACGATTGAGAAATGCGCCATTCCTTATCGGGGTACCAGCCTGCTAAAGCCCACCTATAAATCTAAAGGCGCCACAAATCTATCGGGGCACCAGCCTGCTAAAGTCTACCCATAAATCTAAAGGCGCCGCAGATAACCAACAACTCATCCTGTCGCAAGGGTCTGTCTAGAAAAACTGTATAAAAGGTTCTTGTGTTGTAAGCTCAGGGTCGCTTCTGTCCAGGAGACTAAGTGACCCCAGCATGCTGGAATAAAACTCCTCTTGCCTGATTGCAACAGTCTCAGTCTCGTGGTCTTTGTGAAGTGAGCCGTCCCTGCGAGTGTGAGATTTGTGCATGGTGCACGGGTCTTACAATAGTAGGTGATCAGTGAATATTTGCTGATAAATGTATGCCTGCTAATTCTCATCTTTGCTATTATACTTTTATGAGATATAATGTATTTTTAAAAATCATGTGGACATAAACATTGCCAGAGTATGGTCAGAAATTTCAGTTTAACCCTGGACATCATATATATGAGGGTACTTTAAAAAGTTCATGGAAAATAGAATTAACAGATAATATGAATCTTTCCAAAAACTTTTTGAAGCACCCTTGTATCTTTAAACTCACTGTATGTCTTCTTAGAAGAGAATAGTTCATTTTCAGCCTGAACAGTTTTCCTAAAACAGCCACACATGTAGGACAGATGCTTAATAATTCAGACACATTGTGAGGCTTTCCTTGCAAAACAAGTCACAGAAATCTACAGTATAATTTGATGCATAAAAGTGTATGAATCTCTTCTGAAATTGTAATTTTATTTCTACCTAATAGGTCTATAATTTTCAGTATAGCTAAATTACACTGAACTCAGTGGAATCTATACAAAATAAATGCAGTCTTAATGTCAATTTGCTCAATCAATTTGAATGTAAAAATGTGTACTTCCTTGACTAAACAGCCAAATTATTCTCCCCCAACCCCTGTAGAATTTTTTGATAAGTAAAAAGCTTAATCTGATGAGTTAATTTGGATAGCTGGATTGTATATGTGTGTGTGTGTGTGTGTGTGTGTGTGTGTGTGTGTATGTGCATGTATGTATTTGTTGAAGAGATTTACTGAGTGGCACATTTTCACACATCTATTAAATAATTTTCCAATAAAGACACCCGTATGAGTAAATTAACATTTTTGATAAGTTCCTTCATCTCTATTTGTAAATTTAATAGCAAAAATTCTCCTTAAAAATGTTGCAGTGGAAGCAGTGCACCAGTACCTTCTATTTTCATTTGAAAAGAAAAAGAAATTTCTAACCACATGATCATTTCAATAGATGCAGAAAAAGAAGCGTATTACAAAATCTAACACCCATTTATGATAAAAAGTCTCAACAAACTAGAAATAAAAAGAATCTTCCTCAGCTAGATAAAGGGGGATATATTAACACCCTACAGCTAACATCATACTTAATGGTACAAGACTGAAAGCTTTCCCCTGAAGACTGGGGACAAGGCAAGTATGTCTTCTATCACCACTCCTATTCAACATCATACTTGAAATTTTAGTCAATGCAATAAGGCAAGGAAAAGAAACAAAAGGCATCCAGGTTGAAAAGGCAGAAGTAATACTGTCTTTATTTTCATGGCATAATTCAGGTTATACAAAATCCTAAAATAGCCAGAAAAACTACCACTAGAACTATGAAACAATTTCTGCAAGGTCACAGGATACAAGATCAATATACAAAAATTAATTGCATTTCTATTTACTGGTATGAATAATACAAAAAATAAAATTAAGAAAACAATTCCATTCACAATTGCATCAAGAAGAAGAAAGTACTAAGAAATAAATTCAACAAAAGAGCAAGACTTCTAAACTGAAAACTATAAAACACTGCTGATAGAAATTAAGAGCATCCAAATAAATGGAGACACATTGCATGTTTATGGATTGGAAGACTCAATATTATTATAATGGCAATTCTCTCCAAACTGACCTATAAATTTAGTGCTATCCCAATCAAAATTTGAGCTTGCTGTATTTTGCAGAAATTGACAAGCTGATCCGAAAGTTTACATGAAAATGCAAGGAACTAAGCATAGTCAAAACAGCCTTGAGAAAGAAGAACAAAGTTGGAGAATTTAAATTTTCTGATTTCAAAACTTACTACAAAGCTAGAGTAATTAAGACAATGTGGTACTGGCTAGCTGGTTAGTTCAGTCTGTTAGAGAGTGGGGCTGATAACGCCAAGGTCCAGGATTTGATCCCTATACCAGCCAAAAATAGTGCGGTACTGGCATAACAATAGACATACAGATCAAAGGAATGGTGCTGGAACAACTTGATAGCCACATGCAAAAGAATGAATTTAGACCCTTACCACACACTGTACACAAAAATCAACTCAAAATGGATTATAGACCTAAATGTAAGAGCTGCAAAAATAAAACTCTTAGGAGAAAATGCAGGAGTAAATCTTTGTGACCTTAAGTTAGACAAATATTTCTTAGATATGACACCAAAAGAACAAGCAATAGAAAAAAAAATTGATAAATCAGACTTCCTCAAAATTAAAAATGTTTGTGCTTCAAAGGACGTTATTAAGAAAGTGAAAAGACAAGCCACAGACTGGGATAATATTTTCGAATCATGTACCTGATAAAGGACTTTTAGCTAGAATATATAAAGCACTCATGACTCATTGATTAAAAAAAACCATTTTTTTTTAAATGAGCAACAGGACTGGCCGGTTAGCTCAGTTGGTTAGAGCACAGTGTTATAACACCAAGGTCAAGAGTTCAGATTCCCGTACAGGCCAGCTGCCAAAAACAAAAGAAACAAAATGAGCAACAGACCTGAATAGACATTTATCCGGAGAAGTTACACAAATGGCCAGTAAGCACATGAAAAGCTACTCAGCATCACTAGCCAGCAGGGAAATGCACATCAAAACCACAGTGAGATACTAATTCATACACACCAAGATGGCTATAATGAAACCAGTAATATGTTTTGGCAAGAATGTGGAGAAACTAGAGCCCTCAACCATTGGTTGTGGGAATGCAAAATCATGCAGCCACTTTGGGAAACAGTTTGGCAGTTTCTTAAAAAGTTAAGCGTGAACTTAAAGTACAACCTAGCAATTTCACTCCTGTCTATCTACCTAAGAGAAATGAAAACATACATTTGTACAGACTAGTATGTCAATGTTCATAGTAGCACTATTCGTAATAGTCAAAAAGTAGAACCAACCCAAATGTCCACCTACTGGAGGATGGATAAACAAAACGTGGTGTATCCATACAGTAGAATACAATTGGCTGAACTTCAAAAACATGCTAAGTGAAACAAGCCAGACTTAAAGGATCATATGTTGTATGATTCCATTTATGTGAAATGTCCAGAATAGGCAAATCCGTAGAGACAGCAGATTAGTGGTTGCCAGGGACTGGAGGTGGGGTGAGGTGGGGTTGAGAATGGGGAATAACTGCTAATTGCTAAGGGGTTCTTTTTTGGGGTGATGAAAATGTTCTGGAATGAGATAGTGGTGATGGTTGCAGAACTCTGTAAATTTACTGAAAACAATTACACTGCACACTTAAGTGAGTGAATTCTATATTATTTAAATCATACTTCAATAATGCTGTTAAAAAATAAATTTCTCACAATTACTCCATTACCAGTGCCATTTCTCTTGCAAGTGAACTCAGTTTTTTTCTAGTAGTTCAAACCTCAAAAGTGGGCTGTTAGTCTTTCATTGTCTATGTGCGCGAACAACTAGGTAATGAATTTTTCATTCTTTCTTTGTTGGTTATTTATTTATTTATTTTTTCCACTAAAAGCTCAGGAGGAATCTTGCCCAGGGTCAACTGGATTGCATTTGCTGTGTGGTGGTTAAACAGTCTGTGGGGTTTGAGGGTCCTGCCTCTATCACTTAGCTGTGTTATCTTGGAGCACAATCACTTAAACTCTCAAATTCTCCGTCCTTTTTAAAGAGTAGATAAAAATAGAAATGCCTTCATGTTTATCGAGAAGGATTAAAATAGGCCTTTTACAGTGCTTGACACATAATAAGTGCTCATTCAAAATAAATGCAATCTACTCTATGGACTGAATGCTAGACACCCTGATGTAAACCAATAAACCATTTACTAATTATGAAACTTGCTCAAGTTTGTCTAAGGCTGAACTTGTACAAAGAGCTTCTGATTGGTTATTCTGTTTTATTTCAGATTTCAGCATGTAGAGAGGCTGCCCTATCTGTTCCTCCTTCTCCCCACTTCATCTTCATTTTGAGTTTTCTGTCACTGTTTGCATGTTCCAAAGTCTCAGTACCAGCTATTAGAGGCTGAGTGCACCTCCAAGTCACTGTCCTGCAAGTGGGAATAGTTCTAAACCCTCAAAGCCTCTGGGTAAGGCTAGTGTGGCTTTGAGGATGGTCTTACATCTATGATGTATATGCAACGGGAAAGGCTTTTACTTTGTTGGCAGTGTCTGTCAAATTTTACTTTTTGGCCAGCCATGATGAGATTTTTTGCAAGTTTCAAAATCAGAGAGGAACTAGGCCTAACGAGGAATTTATAGCCTGGATATAAAATGAAGTAGATATCGGAGGGTGACAGGTGCCTTCGAAAAATAAGAAAATTAGAGGATAGGGAGTAATGGTCTTAGAAGTGATACCTGTGAGAGAGATAATAATAGATCCAGCTCACAGTTAAATTAGCAGTTTGTAGAGTAAAAAATCCTGTTCTGGCTACATGGACTCTCAGCACTTTATAAATTAATGTGAACCAGATTCCAAGTTAAAAGCACACGCTGACATGGTGAAGGAGAATTTCTAATACTTGCACCACTTTGGAAAAGAGTTTTTTTTAAAAAAGCCTGTCACAAAAATGTTGACTTGCCTACATTTTTGCTACATATTCATTCTCTTTCCTGCACTTCTCCCCACCTCTCCACCTTTTTTCTTTGCTTTGGCGATTTCTACTAGGCTCCACTGTGGAACAAGGTGAGGAAGAGGGAAAACGTGAGCAAATGTGGGGTAGCCTGCATACTGATTTATCTCAGTCTGGATCCTTCCTTGCCCATTTTAGGAAACAAAAAGGAGAAACATTTCTTCCCCAATCTCCTGGGGATTGGGTGAGCCCAATTAATAATATAGATTTTTTAAAGCATGGAACCTTTCTCAGCTGTGGTTAGAAAGAGATATGACAATGGAGCATGGAAAGAAAGAGATTAGATGTTTCTGGCTTTGAAGATGGAGAAAGGGGGCTGTGAGCCAGGGAATGTGAACAGCCTCTAGAAGGTGGAAAAGGAAAGGAAACAAATTCTCCCCTAATGACTCTAGAAAGAATGCAGCCTTCCCGACACCTTTATTTCAGCCCAGTGAGGTCCTTGTCAGACTTCTGACCTGTTGTACACAGGCACTTCAGAAAGATCATGGAAAAATAAAATTGAGAGATAATATGAATCTTTCTATGAGCATTTTGAAGTTCCCTCATATTAGTCAGAGTTCCTCAGAGAAATAGAACCAATAGGATGTATGGGTGGACAGACAGATAAAGGGACATTTATTATGGCAATTGGCTCATGTGATTATGGAGGCTGAGAAGTCTCACAGTCTGCTATCTGCAAGCTGGAGACCCAGGGAAGCCAGTGGTGTAATTCAATCTGAAGCAGAAGGCCTGAGGACCTGGGGATGGTTGGTGTAAATCCCACAGTCTGAAGGCCTGAGAACCAGAAGCTCCAATGTCTGAGGGTGGAAAAAATGGATGTTTCATCTCAGAGAGAGAGAGAATTCCTCTTCCTCTGCCTTTTTGTTCTGAGCCCTCAACTACTCAGATGATGCCCACCCACAATGGTGAGGGAGAATCTTCTTTACTCAGTCTATTAATTCAAGTGCTGATCTATTCCCCAAACACTCTCACAGGCACACCCAGAAATAATGTTTTACCAGGTACTTGGGCATTCTTTAGACCAGTCAAGTTCACACATAAAATTAACTATCACACCTACAGAATTATAAGATAATAAATTTACATTGTTTTAAGCCATTAAATTTGTGGTAATCTGTTATTGCAGCAACAGAAAACCAATACACCTTCCGATTGTTTGTGTTTTACTTTCACCCTCATCACACTACTGTTAAGAAGTCCCTTTATTAACACCCCTTCACTGAAAACATTTGGAGTGAAATCTGTTTTCTGTCCTTACAAATGTGCACTCTTGTTTTACTTTTCCTTCCACCATTTATTCTCTAAGCACACACTCATTTTTCTCTCCCATTAAGCTCCCTATCATGTTTTGTACATGTCCTTGTAAATGTAAGTAACCTAAGAGATACATATAAATGTATACATTTTAAATGTATATAAACTATCTTCTACAATAAATCTAATTTTCTTAGTTTGTAGTTTTCATTCAATGCTATATCTTTAGTAACGATCCATGTGACTGTATGTAATTTGGTTCCTTGTTTTTGATTGCTGCATTCTTGGATTCTGAGATCTATGCATTTGCCAGGAAGGGCTTGAAGGACCTTGACAAGAGAGCAAAGTCCGCCAATGAGGAAAGAGAGCAGGGAAATTTGGGGTGGAAAGAAACAGAAGGTGAAGAGATGTGGCTAGAGAGACATCCTCAGCAATCAAAAATTTGTAAAATGAGTGTGAGACAGTAAGTTTATTAATAACAAGTAGCTTACTAGCCTTTCCATCTGATCCAGTCTCCTTAAATTTCTCTGCCTTTTCTTGTCTAACCTCAGACATTTATCTGTGATTCTAGGAAGCAAGGCAAAGCAAAGCCCAGTGTGCCTCAGCCAGGACTTAAATCTTGGTGCTAACCAAGACCTTATTTACTGACCTGACATCTAAATATTCATCTCCTTTGTGTGAATTTACAGTCTCCTGAATTTGGAACTATATGTATACATAACTCATGCAAATGACTTCTTCTTTGACTCGTAAGAGTGTTTCTTTCCAAATAATTATATATTTTTTCCTTAGTAGAAATAGCTTTTTTGCTTTTATTCCTGATTATAAAAGCAATTTATGTTTATTATACAAAAGCACTATCATAATACAGAAAAGAATGAAAGTTGAAAGAATAAGTATTACTTATTATCCTATAATCTGATTTTAACATTTTTGGTGTATATTATTTCAGCCTTTTTCATTAATAATATTAAATCAATAAATATTTATTATGCATTCTGGTAGGTTAGGTGCTAGGATGCAATGAAGATCAAAAATAGACATAGTTTCTGCTCTTTGGGCCTTATAATCTAGTGAGGGAGAATCATATTTAATTATTATTATTTAAATAATGTCTGTAATAGTTATGATGCTTTTGCTCTTATATCAGCCACTATTGCCACAGTAATCTGCTCCATAATAGATAACCCCCAAACTCAGTGGCGTACAATAAGTACTTATTCTCATGGTTACAGGTCTGCAGGTCAGCTCAGGCAGCTCTGCTTTATGTTGTAGGTCCATAAACTGGCAGAGGTGGCTCTGCTTTAATGTGTGGATTAAGTTTGGGTATACTTTATTTATTTTATTCTATCGATATACAATGTAGTTGATTTTCATGTCCCTTTACTGATTCCTCCCTCCATCCTCCCCCGTCCCACCCATCAAGTTTGGGTGCACTTTATATGTGTTCATTCTGGTACCCAGGCTGAAGGGAAAGCAGCTACCTGGGATGATCTTCTCAAGCAGAGAGAAGAAAGCAAACCATACCATGAAAGTACATGTTGAGCTTTTGCTCTCATTATGTTTGCTAACATCCCATTGGCCAAAATGAGTCACATGACCAAGCTCAAAATCAAGAGACAGGGAAGAATGTTCTTCCCACCATGAGGACATGGCAAGAGTATGGCTCTCCATTAATGAAGTATAAAGAATTGGGGTAAGTAATTCAACTTACTGCAGAACACAAAACGAGAAGTGTTATTTACCAATTGTTTTCTTTTCATGGTCACAAAATGGCTGAAACATTCTTAAGCATCATATCATCTGATATTATCCGAAGATAGAAAGACATGAGCCCTATCTTATTCTTTCCCAGAAGACTCACTCTTTGTCTCCATGGCATCTTATTTCTCATTAGCAGGGGTTGCTTCACATGCCCATTCCTAATGCAATCGCTGGTAGAGTAAGAATAGATTTGACACGATTGGCCTACACTACAAAGCATTTGCTCCCTGGAGCTGGGGAATGGCTCCTGAAAAACAGTTGCCCAACACGTGAACATAAAGAGGGTTATGTTAATATGAAAGATGTGGTGACGTGGTGACTAGGAAGACAACCAACAGTGTCTTAAGGGTTGTAATAAAGGTTCCAAACTATTGGACACTACAATAGGGGAGCTTTTATCTGGAGAAGGTCAGGAAAATGAGTATTAAGCTGGAATTGGAAGGATGATTAGGAGTTAACTGGACAAAGAGGAGAGGTAAAAGTGTTTTAGGTGGAAGGACATGCACAAGAGTTCTGTGGTGGAGTGAGCTTGGGGGTCAGTATGAAGGTCTTAAGAAGGGTAGAAATGTGGTGGAAAGCACGATGGAAAATGAAACTGCAGAGGGTAAGGAACATACCTTTCAGATGAAGTTAAAGCTTTTATTTTTCATCCTAAGAGCAATGGAACACCCTAAAGAGTTTTATACAAGGGGATGATATAATCAGAATTGAGTTTAAAGGAAGGTCACACTAGCTCCACTGTGGAGACAAATTGAGGAGATGCAAGAATAGATGTAAAGAGACCAGTTGGGAATTTATTGTGTAGTTCAACTAAGGAAGATAAAAGCTTAGCTAGAATGGTAGTCGTAGATATAAAAAAGATGGGACTAAAGTTGAGAAATATTTCGAAGGTAAAGTCAACAGTACTTAGTGATGAATTAAATTTGGTGGCAATGAGGAAAGGACTATCCTTAGACTTCAAGATTATGTAGTTGGATCACTGTTGGTACCATTCGTTGTGACAGGGAATACAGGAAGATCACAATTACCTAATCTCTCTGTACCTCAGTTTCTTTATTTGTACAATGAGGATAAGAGTAGTACCTACCCCCAAAGGATATTGTGAGGATTTAGTGACTTAATAGCCTTAAAGCACTTACAACAGTACCTGACGTAATAACCAGTCAATAAATACTGTTTTCATGAACCTTTCCTCCTCTATACAACTTCTATCACAGCACTTTGACATTTACAGTTAAACTATACTATTGAATATAGTTATAGAAATACCTTGATTTGTTGATTGCCATTATGGAGAGGAAACTCAGAGATCTTTGAGTTTCATGCTCCACTCTGAGTAGAAAAGCAGGGTAGAGATAGAAGGTAAGGAAAAGTGGAGAGCATATGATAGTGCATGAACATATCAGTGCTAGCACCTCTATCTAATGAAGAAAGGAACTCTTTTATATAGTATACTAAATAAAATCTATTACAAGCATTCATAAGATAGCACCAAAATCCATTCATTATGTCCATTGGCTATTGTGTTATTCAGGTACCTGTTGACGTATTGCTTGATATAACTGAATAATGAAGCACTCATTCAATTTGCAGACCTGCAGGACAGTGTACTTAGGAATTAGCTCAATGTTTCATTAATGTCTGTTACAAAAAGGGCAGATAATAGAAAGATTACCTGCTGTCTCATAGCAGAACCATCTCAAGTGATTGCTGAACAAGGTGCAAGCTCATCAGGAAATCCAGGCAATCTTCCCCTCTTTCTTACCTTTTTCCCTTTCTGTGAGAATTTCTTCCATTTCCTTTGTGCCAGCTGTGGCAGAGAGGTGTAGAAAATTATTGTTAAGTGTAGAGTTGCAATTTCTTCTCTGAATCACAGTTTCTCAGAATTAAACAGCAGTCCATTAAGCAGAGAAGTATCTACGGAGCCAGCCCCGAGAACATCAAGTACTGACATTGTTCCTCTATCAAAGATGCTTTTTGGTAACACAGTAGGGTTGAGATCTAAAAAGTAATATAGAATGCTGCTAATAGCCTCAGTACTGAAGTAAGAGGGAAAAATTCAAAAAAGTCTTCCTTAAGTAGACCATCAATTTCTTGGTGACTTGAAAGACAATCCTTAGAATTAATAAAGTACAATGTCTTTTGTTCAACTCATTATACCTTCGGTGAAATTCCTTTTTTGAGGAAGAATTTCCTTCTTTTAGGAAATATTCCTTCCATAATGTATTTATTTATTTATTATTTTAATTTATCAATATACAATATAGTTGATTTTCGTGTCCCTTTACCAATTCCTCCTTTTCCTCCCTCCCTCTCACCCCCTTCCCCCCATCAACATATCTGTTCACTTGTCTTAACAAAATCAAGGAATTGTGATTGTTGTGTTTTCTCCCCCCCACCCCCAGTTTATTTGTGTATTTATTTATTTATTTTTAGCTCCCACAAATAAGTGAGAACATGTGGTATTTCTCTTTCTGTGCCTGGCTTATTTCACTTAATGTAATTTTCTCTAAGTCCATCCATGTTGCTCCATCTTGAAACAATAAAACTCCTTAAAGAAAACATAGGGGAGACACTCCAGGAAGTAGGATTGGGTACAGACTTTATGAATATGTCCCCAAAAGCAGAGGCAACCAAAGGGAAAACAAAGAAATGGGGTTATATCAAACCAAAAAGCTTTTGCACAGCAAAAGAAACAATTAACAGAGCAAAAAGACAACCAACAGAGTGGGAGAAAATATTTGCAAAATATACATCTGACACAAGATTAATAACCAGAATATACAAGGAACTCAAACAACTTAACAGCAAAAAAACAAGTAACCCAATTAAAACATGGGAAAAGGAGTTGAATAGCCATAGTGCTTTTAGAACCAGATTTAAAATAATAACATCCTAGATTTGTGTAGGTCAACCTGGTGTCTATTAGCAAATACCACTTGAGAGAACGTAGCATTATTGTCAAAGGCAGCACTAAATGTCTTATACACGTACTTATAAGCTGAGTAGTACTAAAGTATACCTTAATTCAAAGTCATTTCAATTTCTGACCTTTTTTATTCAGATGTGAGGGGAAAGATGTGAGCTTCTCTTTATGTTTTGGCTACTCCTTCAAGTGGCCCCTTCAGCATCTGATGTCTTCCTGAATGGAGAATGGACACTACCCAAGATGGTCGTGAGGATAGAATGGATTAATCCATGTGTGAGCCCATAATTTGCTGCCACACAAATGTTAACTCCTCTTATTTACATTCTTTTTTAAAATTATGGTAAGATATATATAACATAAAATTTACCATTTTAACCATTTTTAAGTATATGGTTCAGTGACAAAAGTACATTCACACTGTGGTGCAACCAACACCACCATCCATCTCCAGAACTTTTTCATCTTCCCAAACAGAAGCTCTGTACCCATTTATATTAGTCCATTTTCTGTTGCTTAAAACAGAATACCTGAAATTGGGTAATATATAAAGAAATGGAATTTACTTCTTACAGTTTTGGAGGCAGGGAAGTCCATGGTCCAGGGGGTGCATTTGGTGAGGGCTTTCTTGGTAGGAACTCTGCAGAGTCCTGAGGCAGTGCAGGGTATCACAAGATGAGGGGGCAAAAACATACTTACGTGATTCTTCCTCTCCTTATAAAGCTGCTAGTGCCACTTCTGTGACAACCCATTCATAGCCTTCATGATTCATTCACCTCTTAAAGGCCCCACCTCTAAACACTGCCACATTGGGGATCAAGCTTCCACATTAGTTTTGGAGGGGACGAACATTCAAACTATAGCATCATTAAGCAATAACTCCCCATTCTCTTTCCCCAGCCCTTGGCAAACATCATTCTGCTTTCTCTTTGAATCTGCCTGTTCTAGGTATCTTATATAAGTAGAATCATATAATATTTGTCCTTTTGTATCTGCTTTTTTGATTTAGCATAATGTTTTCAAGGTTTATCCATGTTGTAGCAAGTATCAGAATTTCTTTCCTTTTTAAGGGTGAATAATATTCTATTGTATGTATACACTGTATCTTGTTTATTCATTTATTCATTAGTGGACATTTGGATTTCATTCTTAAAAGGTTGCATGCAAGTGATCAGAAGCTTGCATTGGACCCTCCGAAGGGGAGCTCTCAATCTTGGTACATTGTATTTGCTTACAATTCTTACAGTTCTTCCTCCCCTCCTTACCCTTATCATGATCCACTATGATTGGAGTATATTTTACTACCCCATTGATTGTGGGCTTTGCCATATGACCTACTTTGGCCAAGGTAATGTGGGCAGAAGGTTCAGCGTGCCTGTTCTGAGCCAAGGCCTTAAGAGGAATTGCATGGCCACTCTTGCGCTTCTGCTATAACCATTAGAAAAACATGGTCTATGTACCCACGGATACTGTAGGGAGAAGACACATGGAACATTCCTGAACCCAACTCAGTACCTGGAACCAAGGCCAGCCATTCTCAGCAGAGTCCAGCATACTCAGGCAATACACAGACCTGTGAGTCAGCAATAAATGATTGTTGTTGTAAGCCATTAAGTTTGTGGTTATTTCTTACATAGCTTTATTTCAACGGCAGATGACTAATACAGGCCTTGGTGAGAGAAGAGGGAAGCTTATCTCCAATACTGTTGGAGTGAGCAGGACTGAAGACATGTTGGGACCTAAAGCTGCCTGGGCTGCAGGGGGGGGCGGGGGGGAGGATTTTTAAAAGGACAGTTTCTTTTCTCTCCACTCTTGCTTCCCATCCCCTGACTTTCCTATTTCACTCACTAAGTAGGAAAACAAGGCTGAGAAGTTAATAAGTACTTTGCAAAGCTAACAGTTCTTTCTTTGAGATTTGTAGAGTTTTGAGAAATGATCAAGGCCAAATGACTGGAAACTGACCTTGGGCAACAGCCAAGAACACTGGCGCAAATCAAAATCTTGCAGGGTCCTGAGAGAACAGCGAAGATGAAAACAGAAACCAGATGAGGCCTTGGCCAGACCTTGTACCTGACACATAGACATGGCCCCGCATAACTCACGTCTCCTTCTCTCCCGCTTTTCACCTCCCACATTCCATTCCCTCAACCCTTCCTTTAAAAACCCCTCAGTAAATGTAAATCTTTGAGATGGGATAGCCTACCATCTCCTTCAGCTGAATACATCTGCTTTTTAACTCCAACCATTTGACTTCTCAGTTTTTCTTCTTTCCTTTTCAAAGGGGCGGGCAGCCAGACATGAGTCTGGTAACAATACTTCCAGTGCTCACTGTAAGGTACGGGTGGGGAAAATTTTCTCCAGGAAAATTTCTTCCTGACCTTGACTCAGCTTATGACAACCTTGGCTCTTCTCTGCCCTCAGAGGCAAATGTGACAATTTGGGATGAGATGGATGCTGGGGGCCAATGTTATCTCCTTGCTGTTTTAATAAATGGAGCTCTAACTGGGGTTTTCTCAATTACTAAGGCTCTGGTGAAAATGGTAATCAGCCTACTGGAGATGATTAAATTTATGAGCAGACCTACACATATGCTTTTACTCCTCCAAGAGCTTTACTCCTCCACTAAAGCCACATTTCAATACCTTCCTAAAGCTGAATATTCATTACACCTGAGGCTCTGCCCAGCTTTTATCTGTATTCTCCAACCTTCAGATCATGGCCTTCAGGCTTGTCTTTTCTTTAAGATGACATTGTGAATCCACTGTCAAGAGTCCTTTCCAGAGAGGTGCTAAGGCATCCTCAACTAGGGGGCTTGTTGGGACAGTGGCTGACAGAGGTTAAGATTGCCTTCTTTTGTCAGGTGCTCCATGACTACTTATTACACGTGGCTTTGTCATGATTCCCAATTATGGATTCAACATGGTTAGACCAAACTCATTGTTTGCAAAATGTTTCAGATGAAATGCACATAAGCAATTTAAAATACAAGCTTTTTAGTTGTAGCTTATTTTAAAAAAATATTATTTTTATTTTGGAAAAAATAAATTGCTAATATCATTACCTTAAAAATTATTCAGCACTTTCTTCCTTCTTGTTCCAGGGCCTTTTCCTTCTTGCCACCTCTTCTTGCTAATATCATTACCTTAAAAGCTGTTAAATACTTTCCTCCTTCTTGTTCTAAGGCCTTTTCTCTTTTTGCCACCTCTGCCTGCTTTTCTAGTTACACTGCCATGCAAATGTATTGTTCCTGAAAGGTTGGCCACTGGAGACTTGAATTATGATTGATCTGAGCAGTTGATAGTATTAAATTGAAAAACATAGTCATATACATTGATAAAAATAGATACTGCTTATAACTAAAGAGTTTAGGGGTAGGGTTTGAGTTTTTCATGAACAAAACTTCCTTTGGATATTGACCCGGAAATTTTGATTAGCTTCCTTTGAATAAAGTACAAGGCTACATTTTAGTACTAATATTAAAAATAATATAATATTGTCTAAAAGAGAGTTGAAAAGAAGCATAATCTCACATGGGAGTTAGGGAGCCTATCGCTGAAAGTTTTGCTTTATACAGTGTTCCACTGAAGACATTAACTGGTAACTTCAGGTTGGCTAATATCGTGTCTATAGAGATCGCCTTTCTGTGTGTTAAAGAGTGAAATAAATCCAACATTAGTACCCATTTTTCTTGAGACAAGGGAGAGAAAAGAAATGACATCACCTTTTGGTGATATCATGCAAAAATTAATCTTCATTTTGAATTGACTCTTGAAAAAGCTTGTCTGAGCTTTAAATGTCTTAGAAAGAAACTATGAGTAACACAGCATAAAAAGCAAATTGAGAAATTCAGTACCGGAACACGATGTTTCTCAACGTGCAAATGTGGTAATGTGGTTCGTTTAGAAGATCCTGCTGTTTAGGAAGTGCATGCGCATGCGTGTGTGCAACCCCACCCCCCACCCCCCCGCCCCCGCACTGAGCTGAGAAGTTGCAGCTTCTACCATTTGATGTCTCAGTTTTGCTGGAATTTCCAAGGGCTTAGTTTGGGGTAAATGATAATCATTTACTGCATTAATCTTACATTCTCAAAAATACCATGTTGTTTCCTCAGGACAAGAGTGTCAACTCAGATTGTAAGACGGGCCTAAAAGCACGAATCTTAACTTGATGGGAAGGCTCATCTCGCAAAGACCAGGAGGCACAGAGATCGATGCACAGAGGTTTTTATTTCCGGCATGCTGGAGGTCGCCCCATTTTCAGGACAGGAGCGGCCCCGAATTTACAATGCAAGCAGCTTTTATACACTTCCTTGAACAGATAGGATCAACTGTTAGTTATCTGTGGCGCTTTTAGATTTACAGGTGGGCTTCAGCTGGCGCCTTTTGGGTTTACAGGTGGGTTTTAGCAGGCTGGCACCCCTTTAGCGCATTTCTCAATTGTTTACCTTCCCCGGGGCCTTGCTTTGAACCAGCTATTTCCTGGAACCGGTGGGGGGCTATTAATGTTTAGTGCCCTTGGGCCTGGCCTTTGTCACGGCCCTGATAAGCTGCATTGATTATGCATTGTTTAGTGTGCTCGGGCCTGACCCTTGTTCTGGCCCCTAAAAAAACTGCTTTGCTTATTATGCATTGTTACAAGACTGTGTACATTAAGGTTATATTTTCCTACAATTCTACTACTTATATTCTATGTCCCCCCTACATTTTAATTTATTTCCAACAAGATTTACTCATGGACCAATTTCTCCTCATGAAAATCCTGTTGGGCTGAACTAATATTTCATAAAAAAAAACCTTGCCAACTGAATGAATAAGGCTGTTTTCAATGAGGTTGTGTCATTGAATGATGACCTTATGAAGGCTGGATCTGGCCCACGGGCTCAATGTTTGACATTTATACTTTAGGATATTCCAGGTTTATTTCTCCTAATAATCAAGGTAACACTGTTTCATAGGCTCTTAGGCATGGAAGAGATTTTGAGAGCGTATTTATTGATGTAGGACTGAATCCTTTTTAGTTGGCCCTTTTGTACATATGTAAGACAGATGACAATATGTGTCTTGTTTGACAGTGCTTTCA
This sequence comes from Galeopterus variegatus, assembly GCF_000696425.1. Lineage (NCBI taxonomy): Eukaryota > Metazoa > Chordata > Mammalia > Dermoptera > Cynocephalidae > Galeopterus > Galeopterus variegatus. Next base: position 171,155 of record NW_007728768.1, on the reverse strand, counting down.
GAGAAATAGCAAGAGGAAATGAGTTTAAAGTGAGAGATAAGGAATTTAAGTTGGATTGAAAGAAGTAGTGGCTGACAATATAAGCAAAACATCAGCAATAATCATCCATGTTGGCTTGGGGAATCTCTCTCTTCCTGTCTCATTTTGTGGGTGCATATTTGTGGATGCAGTTTGTTAATGCGTATACACAATCATAATTTTTGCAGTTTCTTTTTCTTCTTATTCTGTATAACTTAGTTCTTGGTGTGGTAGGCTGAAAAGGGTATCATGGTGAGTAGTGGTCTAACTTGAGTGAATGTAACTTGGTCCAATGATTGGGATTGGACCTTAGCCTTATCAGACATGACTCTAATGCAAGGGAGTTGATTCAAAGCAGGCAAATCACAAGAGATGTGTTAAAAACGAACATTAATGGATTTGGCAGAAAAAATTCAGGCTATTGACTACTTCTTGCATCTTCCAAAAAGGTCTTATAAGAGTGAGAAAAGCTTCAATGTTCATCTCAGATGTTGCCATTGGTAGACAATGGAGTTTCTTCAAGAGAGAAAGACTAGGATGCCAGATTGGTTAACTCCCTTCACTGCCAGAATAGTAATCCCTGCTTCCCTGTCCAGAAATATATATTTACAGACTGATGATCACTGACGGTATTTACATTCTTTTCATTTTCTAAAAGTAGATTTTACTATACCTTATGTGCTTTATCAGCCATTATATACTATATGTACTCAAGATAGATCATTTAATGTATAGCCATATGTTGCTGGGTTGCCAGGAACTACATCCTGAACTGATGGAGATTACTCAGTGTCAACCAGGAATCTAGGACATGGAGCTAAGTGTAGCAATTGGTATGACTTTGGGTTGCTTCCTTTTAGGAGTGACAACCAAAAGTTTGTTTTATGTTTCTATGTTTCCAGTAAACTTTTACCAATATACTTCTTATATCTCATTGGCTAAAATTTGGTCACAAGTCCATTCCTGGACCAATCATTGGCAAGGAAAATTGATTATTCTTAAACCAATCAGTCTTACCTGGAGTTGAAGCCAGCTCACAACCACCTCCAAATCTACTCATTGAAAGAGAGGTATTGGAGAGTCAGCCACAGTTTGCTCTTCATAGATTTAACAATCAGAGACTTGTTTGGTAAGCACAGAATTGGGGAGTGGCGGGGGGTGGGGGGCCTTAGGTTCCACATCTGACACATGGGGAGCAACTGAATTTTTATTCCAAGTTCTTAGGGGCACCTCACTTTTGCTACTGTGTACTACTGTCCATGGAGTGGTAGATCCTTAAAACCAAAGCTATGCTAACTTTCTGATACTTTTGGCTTTGATTAGGCCTTTACATATCACTTTTTGGACCTGGAGCCTACAATGGCGCATTAACACAGTGAGACTGATTACTTGATAACAGGGTTTCTTAAACGGGCTATGTTGAACAAGGGATTTTCAAGATATTGGTGGATGTTATGGGCAATTAACATTCTATGTTTCCGATAATTTTTGAAAAATCTGACTTACAATAAGTGTGACTCCCAATAATTTTTGCTCTGCCTGTATATGCATGCTACTCCTCACATTAGGACTCTGTCTCTTGCTACCCCTTGAGTCTAGGCCAGACTTGTGACTTGCTTGAACCAATATAATGTGACAGAAGTGATGTTTTGGGATTTCTAAGCCCAGGCCTTGAGAGGACTAGCAGCTTAGGCTTTGTTCCTCTTGGAAGTTAGTTGCCATATAAGAACTATGACTACTCTGGGATCACCATATTGTGAGAGACTGATGCTAGCCATGTGGAAAGGCCATGTGGAGGAGCATTGAGGTACCAGCCATGTGAGTGAAGCCATGTTGGATGTTCTAGCCCAGCCACAAGCTGAATGTGGTCAGCCTGAACTCCTGACCCATTAAGTCACAATAAAGAAAAGAACATTGTTTAAGCCACTAAGTTTTAGGGTAGTTTAATATGCAGCAAGGGATAACTGAAACAAACAGTTCAACAAGTTTCTATACCATAGCACTTTTCAGACATTTAATATGGATATAATCATTAAGCATATCCAAACCATGACTGGATGATTGGCAACTGGGAATCCCTCTCTCATATTATAGTCATAAGTGTATGTTCTGCAGGTCAGAGAATGGGAAACTACTTCAAGAATGTAGTAGGTGTAGGCTTGAGGCTCTATGGCCAACACAACTGCCAAGCAAGGAGTTCCCCGAGACTAGACAAGCTAATGGAGGCTAAGTAGATGCTTGGGGGCAGATCAAAGTCTAGGTGGTAGAAAGTGTTCCAGCCAACAGGTGAAACACAGTATACAGAAGGAATGTGGCAAATGGCACAGAGGAAGAAGAGTAAGCAGTCAGACTCAGGGAGGTCCAGCACAGTGTCATTGCACGTGAGCAGAGCACGGCTGCAGGGATTAGGCAATATAAGGAGACACAGCAGGCAGGCAGAGGGCTGGAATCAGAGATCTGGAAGCTGTCATACCCTAGTCACTGAGATGGAGTTCAAGAGCAAGATTCCAGCTTATAGAGGACAGAAATGGGGGAGATTGCTGAGAATAAGGCAGGGTCCCAGACTTAGAGTCTTAGGGCACTAAGTGGGTTATAAAGGCAGGGACTTACAGTGTTGCTCAGATAGGAATGAAGAACTTAGTGCCATTGCCACTGGAAGGGTTGCTGGAAGACTTCAACTGTCAACTTTCTTTGGGGACTGCTTTGGCTAAGACAGCAACTTCCACTGAAGTAAGTGAGAGAGCTGCCTCGTCCAAGGTCCCCTACCCAGTGATGGAGCAATTCTGAGGTATAAATGCCTGGCCCCTCACCCAAACTTGGGACAACCCTCAATGGCTATCCCAGCTCCAGATCTGCCTGTGGGTTTGACTGAGGCCTTTATTAGGACTATACATTAGTCTGCTCAGGCTGCCATAAGAAAATGCCACAGGCTGGGTGGCTTAAACAACAGAAATTTATTTTCTTACAGTTTTGGTGGCTAGAAGTCCAAGATCAAGGTGATGGTAGGTTTGGTTTCTGGTGAGGTCTCTCTCCCTGACTTGCAGCAGCTGCCTTCTCACTGTGTCCTCGCTTGGCCTTTCCTCTGTATTCATCTAGAGAGAGAGAGAGCTCTCTGGTGTTTCTTCCTCTCCTTTATGGATATCAATCCTGTCAGATTAAGGTCCCATCCTTATGACATCATTTAACCTTGATTACTTCCTTGTAGGCCCTGTCTCCAAATGCTGTAGATTGGATACCCCCCCAACCTCATTGAGGCTTAATCCCTACTGTTAACTATTGAAGGTGTGAAATATTATTATGGTAACTGAAAGGTGGGGCCCTGAAGAAGTGATTAGATTGTAGGACTATGCAGTAGTGAATGGATTAATAATGGTGATCAGGGGCGTGGTTCTGAGAGCTTTACAAAGAGAGTGAATAAGAAGTTTAGTCTCTCTCTCTCTGCTTCACCATTTTCTGCCATGTGAGACCCCTGCAGTGCTGTAAGCCACCACCAAAGAAGATGGAAGTCCAAGACTTCCCAGCCTCTGAAACTGTAAGCAATAAATTTCATTTTCTTATAAATCACCCAGTTCCAGGTATTGTGTTATAAGCAACAGAAATGGACTAATACACCAAATATGGCCACAATGGGGGCTAGGACTTCAACAAATTTGGGGACATGATTCAGTCTGTAGCAAACTGCATGGCAGCTCCACTCCTCTCTCTGCCCACTCCAGCTTCTTTGGCAGTTTCTCACAAGTGTGAATCCAAAGAGCACTTCCTAATAAGCTTCCTGCACACCAACTCTGTCACAGAGTCTCAGTCCCAGGGAATCCAACCTGTGATGAGACTGAACTGCTCAAAATGAGGTACAAGTGCAGAATTGGCCATGGGAAGGACAAGCTTTTCTAGGGCAAAGATTCTATTCTGTCCCTCTCTCTCTCTCTCTTTTTGTCTTCTTATTCTCTGTACCTCACTTACGGATAGGTAAATAGGAAATGTTTAATAAATGTTAGTTGAAATAATTAATGGATGAATGAATAAACAAGGACAAAGACTGTTTTCTACTCTTGGGATACAAGTTCAGAGCTAGCCTGATTCCCAGCTCAAGCCAGATTACTTGTTGAATCAGGACTTCCTAAATATACTGTGAAGCTATAGGATCAGACCCAGAGTCTGGGATGGGGCCGAATCTGCAGGTAGAAGTCAGCTAGATCGAGTTTTTAGGCTTGTAGCTCTGTGAAGATTCACAGTCCAGTAGCTTACATAGAGTGCCTTGCCAGATTAACTTCCAAGGCACTAGCATTTTAATATGGCCATTGATTTAAATTAATGTTTCACAAAATGTCTGCCCTTGACACTGTCCACCTTGTACTAGCACCTTAGGGTTCAAGGAGGCAGTTAGGCCCTAACACAGTGTTGAGTATTTATTTATTCTATTGATCATTTAAAACAAATACTTACTGAGCATATATAATACCCAGACACTCTTCCAGGCATTGGAAATTCAAATTCAGTGGTCAACAAACTCCATAAGCTTTTTACATCTTCCTGAGAGTACAGATGGAAGGAAGAATCCAGGTCAGAGCAGCATGGTTAATAGGTTAATACACAAGGTCTGGGGTGAGACTGGGTTTGAGTCTTGGCTCAGCAATAAACCTGGACAACTTATCTAACTTTTCTGAGCCTCAATTTCCTCATTTGTAAAATAGGAATAGCAATACTAACATCTACCTCATGAGGTCGTTGTGATGATTATTTGAGATAAGCTTAGACAAGTGCCTGACTTCTGTTTTGTGTCCCACAGTATAATTGATAGAATAATGTTAATCTGTCTCCCAATAAATTACCACTTTCCTTAACACATACAAACAATCCAGGTATGAAGTATAAAAGAAGATACAGTTGTGTAAAATGTTGAAAGAAACAGCACGTACGGATAAATCTGGTAGTCTGGAGTATTGTTGCCAACTTTTTGTTCACTCTGTAATAGAATGACACATTTGCTCACTTTGCTATATGATGTTGTGGCACCCCCATATACACAATGTACTTTTCCACCTCACTGCTTTTTGGACTTCGCCATGTGATTTGCTTTGGCCAACGGAATGTTAGCATACGTGGTATTGTAGTGGATTGAACAGTGTCTTCTCAAAATTCAGGTCTAGGGTCTTTGCAGATGTACTCAAGTTAAGACGAGGTTGTACCAGATTAAGGTGGGCCTGAAATCCAATGATTGTTGTCTTTAACAGAGAAAAGAGAAGGAGATTTGCTTACCAGCACACACGTACGCATGCACTCACGCATGCACACACACTCACGTGCACACACATGCACACACATGCAAGCAAGAAGGCCATGTAATGATGGAGGCAGAGATCAGAGTGATGCAGCTACAAGCCAGGGAATGCCAAGGATTGCCGGGAGTCATCAGATGCTAGGAAGAAGCAAGGAATGATTCTTTCCTAGAACCTGCAAAATGGCATGACCCTGCTGATACCTCGATTTTGAACGTCTAGCCTCCAGAACTGTGATAGAATAAACTTCTGTAGTTTTAAGCCAGCTATTTTGTGGTATTTTGTTATGGCAGCCCTAGCAAACTAATACAGACATGTACAGAAGCTTTAAATGTGCTTGCATGTTTGGCTTGGTCTCTTTCGTTTCTGCCATTTGCATTGAGAAGAACATATTCTGGGTGTGTAGTGGTCTCGAATGAGGAGACTTGTGGAGTATGCCCAAACCCAACCCGCAGTTTGGAGCAAAGCCCAGCAAATCTCAGATGATCCCAGAAAAGCCATAGTCAATCCACAGACTATGAATAAAAAATAAACATATGTAGTTATATTGCATTTCAGGCTTGTTTGTTAAACAGAATTATCATAGCAATAGCTGACTAATATAGTGACAGATTGGGAATGAGATATGAAGGAGAGGAAGCAGTTTCTTAGAAAGTTTCAGGTCACCTTATTTGTCAACTGCAGGGATAGATAGAGCCCAAATGTGTTGTGGGCAGTGGTGGGAGGGAGTAAGGTTCCATTTTAGAGATATTTTCCCTTTTCATCAGAAGGAAGAAATATGATTACTTTGGTGTCACCCATGAAGTTTAGCAGATATCCATTGGGATGAACAGGCAATGAAATGGAATACAGTGGAAGGAGGAGAAGGGAAAACTGAGGAGGACCCTGAGCTGTTTCTGTCTTTAGAAAGACAGAAACAAGAAGATGTTGTCTTTAGAAATGACATATGGCTAGGTAGGCTTTGAAAAATTAAAATTAGGAAAGGGTTTCCAGTGTTTCTAGGTTATTATGGCATAAAAATCGGAGCCAGTTTGCAAAGATGTGGGCAGTAGCAGAAGGAATAACGGAGGCTGATTAGGTATATTTGCTCAGGGCAACTCATTAAAAAGCACCCAACCATAGTACGGAAACCCCTATAATTTCCACTGCCTCCCACCATTACCACTTTATCAACTTCAGAGGGAAAGTCAGTTTATTCTTCAAAAACCCACTCCTGAAATGTATTTGTTTCCAAAGCCCTTTTCTTGTAGAAACACACTAGAATCATTCAATTGTTTCTGGATTGGGGTACAGGGCAAAAGCCCTCTTTAGCCTTAAGGCAGGAGGTTAAAGATTGCCATAAAGCCTCTATTTCTGTCACTTCTCTGCCTTTGTCTTCCTTCTAGTCAGCCATACCACTACAGATGAGGTAAGACACCATGTGCTCATTCTCTGTGTGCATTTAAAATGTGGATTCAGCAAGTTAGTCTCTTCTCTTTGTTTTGACAAGGAGGAAGGGAAGGCCGCTTTGATCTTCGAAAATTATGGCTATAAATAATGCCTGTTCAAATATTGGCTCAAGATTAAAACAGTGATTGCTTTTGAATTGTTTTTAGAATCTTTCACTTCCAAAGTCCTCTTTCCTGCTTTGGATGTGTTAGATGTTGATCAAGTTCAAATTTCCATGTTATATTTATATATCTGAAGGGTATTTGACAAATAAATGCTGTGCTGTATCTCAGGCAAATATTTTACGTTTTAGTTTTTTTCTTTTCATAAAAGTAATGCATGTTTATCATAAAGTTGTACTGAATACCAAAAAAGTGTAAATAAGGACAAAATTAAAAATCTATAAATCTACCACTCAGAAATACTATTGGAATCTATATCTATGTCTATATATTTTTATAAGTATGTGTATGTATAAAGCATGTATATGTCTATAACTTTTCCTTATGAGTTTGCCATCATACTAGTTATAGTTTTGAATTTTCCTTTTTAAAGAAGCTATCATTCTGTGAACTAGATAGTGTGCAATTCGGTGTATCTGTTGTGTTTGTGGTGAGATTTATTCTTTTTCCTATTGGCGCTTTGCTTAGGGAGCTTTTTGCAGCCCAGTTCTTTTACTCTGGCTTCATAGTGTATGGAGATGTGCTCTCCAGTGTGCACAGATGAGGATCTTTCATTTGCTACTCTTTCCAGAGAGAATGACAAATCCAATTCTGGGTTTTTAGATTTAACTCCAAGATTGCTATGTATTTGGCCATAAACTTGAATGCTAGGTAGTCAGGCTTCTAACATGTGTTAGTCCCATGTCATATTCAGAACATGATGCTAATTGTTTTTAGAGTTTCTTGTGGATGCAGAAAAACATCAGTCCTTAAGTGGTCAGCAGTTATTGTTGAGGAGAGAATGGGTTCCAGTGGAATGTGGTACTGGTTGGATCTTGGGCAAGTGAACAGAGTGGACTGGCTAAACTCTAAGGTTCATCCTTGGAATGAGAAATGTCATGCTTACAGCTCAGAGGCAGGAAAAGTCTTCACAAGTGTACAAAATGGCAAGTAGCTTAGCTTGGCAGCAGAAGAGGAGCTATGCAGGGGAGAATAGACTGGAGTCTGATTGGTTTGCAGGACCCGGACACTGGGCAGACAAGCCTGAATTTGACAACACAGATGGGAGGGATCCTGAGTAGGTTTCCCAGCAGGGGAGTGATATGAAGATGAGGACATTCAAAGCAGATGATTGTGTTGCCTGTGTGTATCTGTGCCTGCCATTATCTAGTGTGATCATTGTCAGAGCATGCCTGCTAGGCTTCTGCCCTGTCGGAGTCTGGCCATCCGAGTTGTGTGCAGCTTGTGCAGCTAGTATCACATCCTGTCCCACTGGGAAGGTCTGAGGTGGGCCAATTCCAGCCCCTTGAAATAATTACTTCCCTCTGCTCTCTGTGTACAGAACCAAAAGGAGCAATTTATTGGCATTGTGGGTAATGCCTGGATACTGCCAACAGAAAGTATTAAACTAACTGGATTGTAGAAGAGGACAAGGGGGATTATTTTTTTCAATTATAAGCCCTACTTGAAAGGAAATACTTGTCTACTCCCTAAAATTAACAAATTTTTACAACACAAAGTGCATGTTCCTGCTCTCTACATTGCTGGCAGGCATGCAAAATAGTACCATTGAAGGAGAATTTGATAATTATTAACAAGATTGCACATGCATTTATCCTTGGAATTACTAATCCCACTTCTAGGAATCTACACAAAAAATATAATGGCAAAATATATAGAAAGACATCATATATACAAGGTTATTCATTATAACACATTGTAGCGAAAGATTGGAAACCACCCAAATTACATCAATAGGAGACTGGAAAACTGTTGTACATATACACAAAGGAATACTATGTGGCTATAAAAAAGAATGACTTATAGTTCTATATACTTCTAGGGAGTGGTTTCCAGCATATATTATTATGTAAAAAAAGTAAGGTGTGAATAGTATATCTAACATGCTATCATTTATGCTAACAAAGGGGAGGTATGAATGTATACATTCACATATGTATGTGCACATATAGACATATGTACTATGTATATTTGCTTATATTAAAAAAGGAAGGATCAACCTAAAGCTAAAAATAAAAAAAAAAAAACCCAGAGCCCAGTTACTAATGAGGAAGGGGTGCAGGAAACAAGAAAACAAAGTAAAGAGAAAGGGTTACAAGTGGGGCTTCTCTGAGTATATTTGTTTTGTAGATTTGAATTGGGAAACATGCAATTATTTTACATATTGTATTACAAAATTAAATTTAAAAAGCAATCCCTAAAAATAAAAAGCAATGTGAAACAGATGAAATAAACTGTGTAACAAGATTTTGGCTTAACCATACAGGGAGGAACTGTTCCATATGATTTCAATTAAACACGGTAATTTGACTTTACATTCCTAGAGGGATTATATGTTAAGGACAAAAAGAACTATAAAAATATCTTGGTAATGTTAGTGTTATAATTCTGACATTGTTGTGTGTGTAGTGTGGGATAAAGCAAATGAGTACTTATGTTGGTGTTGTTGGGACTTGGGATTTTGGGCATGACAAAAAGGAGACAGAGATATAATATAGATGAGATTAAGTAAAAATCTTGTTTTCCTGCATTTGAAATGGAAATATCATTAGAAACTCATATTGTATTTCTTCTTTTTAAAAAATTGACTTTCTAGCTTTGAACACTGAAAAGACTTAAATACAGTGACCAACCCAGGAGCAGTGAACTGCCCTGGTGTCCAGGTTGTGGCCTTTAAGTATCATTTTCCATTTAACAGAATTTGGGTTCCTTGGAAAAATACGTGATATCAGAACCAGGACAGAAAATGTACAAGATAAGCCCAGAAAATCTTGTTATACTAGGAAGCAAGGAAGCTTTCAAAAACTACTGTTGGCTTTTCAAAAAGACAAGAGCCACTTGAAGAGGGACAATTCAATTATCAGTAGCTGTGGATTGAAATATTTATATATATTCAATCCATCTGCTCATTCTGATTTTAAAAAATAAAGCTCACTGGTCATCTTTGGATATTCTTTAAATGTATATTAGAGAATCAGCAGTTATTTTGAAAACTGGAATACAAAGGGAAAAAAATCTAGCTGTTATCCTGTCTTTCATACATAAAAAGCACCTCATGATGATCAAATAATTTATGAGTGGAAGTTCCTTCTTAAAGAAGCATATTAGCTGATAAATGAGGAAGGAATGATGCAATTATAATACTACTATTTTGCAGTCTCTAATAAAATATTAAATCTGGACAATGATCATCAACGACTGCTATATCACAAAAAGAGAAAACCAGCCTTTGTTGGCCGTTTAGTGGATGCTCACAGCAATACTTATTAAAGGTTTTTTCCAAAAAATTGAAACTGAATATAACCTATTTATAGGAAATACAGGGGACAGAGGAACATGTTAAACAATAGCATGAGATACAAGTAGCAAAGAACATAATGGGACAACCAACCAAGTTTATTCAACAAAAAATTTATAAGAAAAAAGAGACATGGGAACTAAAAGAAACTTAAAAAGTAAGCCAATTTCTATGTACAGATCTGATTTGGATTCTGACTCAATCAACACACCACCAAAATATAAATATGAGACAATCAGGGATATTTAAATATTGGCTGAATATTTGGTGATGTTAAAAAAATTATTGTTAATTTTTCATGTGGAATTGGTATTGTCATTATTTTTTGGAGGCAAATACTGAGATTTTGCAGATGACATGATAGGAAATTGTGGATTTATTTCAAAATAAGAGTAGCATGGGATGGGGAGAACGGCAGGGGGGTAATGGCTGAAACAAGATTGGCTATGAGCTATTGGCTGAAGCTAGGTGATCTGATGACTATATGCATCACCAAATCATGATAAGTAGGCACAATTCTCTCAAACAAATGGAGAAGCAAATATGAGGAATAGAACACAGAGAAAAATAAGCAATGTCTTCATTTCTTTATAGTTTACTAATCAGCTTCAAAGTTCATGAGTAATTTTTAAGGATTCTAAACCTCTATTATGATTTCAAAAATATGGTTTATTTATCTTTTTCTACTTTTTAAAAATCATCAATTAGAATTGAGAACTTCCATACCAAATTTTATTTTTAACTCAGTATTTAGTGATGAATTATACAATTCTAAATGTCTGGGGCTTGCTTGTTAGAAAAGGTGACATTTTCAGTTGTAATGTCGGTGCGTGAGTCATCTCTCTTGCTAGAGTCCCCTGTTTAATCTATAGTAGCATAGGCTTTTGGTAAGTTATATTTGCTACAGGCTGTGTGCTACACTTCTTGGTAAGTCTTGATGGATGTAAGCACAAATACTGTTCCATTTGTCATCTTTTACTAAGTTAAAATGTTTCTGGACAGATGGCAAACATCTAATCTTTAATCCCCGACCTTTCTGGAACCTTTGTCCCTATCAGCAATTTCTTCCTTGACTGCCTCACTGTCGTCAAATGGAGTCTACCAATATTGCATTCTTCTTATTCTGAAGTGCTTCTCTCTTGACAAAGCCTAGCACCCGGTGACCCTAGTCTCAAGAAATATTTTGTTTGTCTTTCTTTGGCTATGACTACAGGTCATCTGGGCAACTGTTTACAGTTTCAGATATCACCAGCCACCGCTGAGAAAGCAGAAAAGTAAAACTTTCTTTGAACTCCGTGAAGTCAGAGATACTTTAAATTCTGGAAGACAGGAAGGGAGGGTCTCATTGAAACTTTTACCTTCATTGTCATAAGGGTCTCTGCTTTTCACTTTATATTTCAGGGTGGCTGCTGAATTGATTTCAATGGTGTCCAACTAGGAGTATAATTTTATGGTATATAGTAAGCTTCTGACTTCTTTTTATAATTTTATTAAATGGATGAACAAAATCACCAAAGCATTCTTGGGAGTTAGAGAGTTTTAAATTCAGAGTAATAATTTATGCAATTAATAGATAAATCTGTGCCACCCTCCAAACAGAGATTAATTGAATTAACTTTGATAATATTATTCTTCATATTTCTCTTTGTTATGTGCTAGCACATTAATAATAGACATTAATAATGCCTTGGATTTGTAAAGCATTACTGTTTCCAAACCATTTTCATTGATGTTATCTCATCTTATATTGTAGGCAAAGCAATTATTTAAGATATTAAAAAAGTTTGATCCAATGAACTCAGAAGACTTACCAAGTTAGTGACAGAATCCAGAGTCAAGGAATGCTCTCTCTATACTCCTCCTCTTCCCGCCCCCCAGCACCCACAGCCCTCCACCCACCACCTTTCCATCCAGTGTGTAGGCTTGACTCCTACTTCACTTTTCAAAAGAACCAGCTTTTGGTTTCATTGGTTTGGTTTTGTTTTGTTTGGCTTGAAAAAGCAGCCATTTATTATCTTGCAGTGCTATAGATTGAATGTGTCCCCCGCCCCAAATTTATATGTTGAAATCCTAACCAGTAAGGTGATGGTATTAGGCGGTGGGTTCTTTGGGAAGTGATTAGGTCATGCGGGCAGAGGGCATATGGATGGGATTACTGCCCTTATAAAAGAGGCCTGAGAGAGACCCCTTGTCCCTTCCACCATGTGAGGACACAGTCAAAAGATGGCCATCTAAGAACCAGGAAATGGGCCCCCACCAGACACCAAGTCTGCTGGCACCTTGATCTTGGACTTCCCAGCCTTCAGAACTGTGAAAAATAAATTTCTGTTGTTTATAAGCTACCCAGTCTATGGTATTCTGTTATAGCAGCCCAAATAGACTAAGACACACACAGTTTTTATTGTTCAGGAGGCTGGGTGTGGCTTAGCTGGATCCTCTGCTTAAATCTTACAAGGATGCAACCAAGGTGTCAGCTGAAGCTCTCATATGATGCTTGGGAACCTTTTAAAGCTCATTCACTTATAGGCAGAATTCAATTATTTGAAGCTGTAGAATTCGTGGAAGCTTTCATCTTCTTTGAGGTCAGTGGAAGACTGTCTTTTCATCCTTTTTAAAGAACTCCCCTAATTAAGTCAAGCGCACCCAAAATATTTTCCCTTTTTATTAACTCAAAATAAACTGATCAGTAACCTAATTCCAGGAGTAATATCCCACACTCAAGGGAAGGAAATTATACATGGTATGTATACCAGGAGGTTGGGAATCTTGGGGTCCATCTTAGAACTCTGCCAACTACAACCTGTGTACTAAAAAATTCAAAACGTTGCTGTGGGAAATTAAAAAAGAGCTAAATAAATGGAGCAACATACCATGTTCATGGGTTGGAGGGTTCAATTTTGGGAAGATACTAATACTTTGAAATTGACTTACATATTTAATATAATACAGATTAGAATCCTAGCAGTCTTTTTTTGTAGACATTGACAAGCTGATTCTAAAATTCATATGGAAATATAAAGGACCTAGCATTGCAAAAACAGCTTTGAAAAGGAAGAGCAAATTTAGGGGACTAACAATACTTAATTTCAAAATGTATCCTAAGGTTACGGTTATCAAGTCAATGTGGTATTAGCATCAAGAGAGACAAATAGATCAATGAACCAGAATAGAGATTCAAGAAATGGACACAAACATACGAGGGTATTTCAAAAACTTCGTGGAAAAATAAAATTAAAAGATATGAATCTTTCCATGAACATTTTAAAGACTGCTCGTATATGGACAACTGCTTTTTACCTTCATTTATTCCTCCTCTAATGCTCTTTCTTTCTTTATGTAGGTATGAGTTTCTGATCTATATTATTTTCCTTTCTTCTGAGGAATGTCTTTTAACATTTCTTGCAAGTTTCATTGATTTTTCTCTATTGCTTTTTAAAATTTTGTTGAGTTCTGTTCTCAAATTTATTTCCTTTCTTCTGCTTGCTTGGATTTAATTCTTTTTCTTGTTTCTTAAGGTTGAAACTTAGATCATTGTTTTGAGACCTATCTTAGTTTCTGCTATAAGCATTTAATGCTATAAAATTTCCTCTAAACACTGCTTCAACTGCATGCCACATATTTTGATATGTCATATTTTTGTTTCTTTCAGTTCACAATGTTTTCTATCCATGAGTTATTTAGATGTGTGTCACTTACAGGGCTATTCATTTCTAGTCAAATTTTATTTTTGTCAGATAACATAATTTGTATAAATTCACTTGATTTTATTTTCTTAAGGCTTGTTTTTGATTCAGGATATGGATATGGTCTATTTTGGTAAACATTTCACATGCACTTCTAAAGAGTGTGTATTTTACTGGTGTTGGGTAAATAAATTAGGTCCTGACGAATGATAGTGCTGTTCAGGTCTATATCTATACTAGTCATCTCAGGCTGCTATACAAAATACCATACATTAGGTGGTTTAAACAATAGAAATTTCTGATCTATCCGCTTTTGCTTCATGTATTTTGAAGCTGCGTTGGTAGTGCATACATATTTAAGATTGTCATGTCTTGGTGACCTGATTGTTTTTGTCATTGGGTAATGTCCCTCTTTATCCTTGATAATTTTCCTTGTTGGGAAGTTGAATGTAATCCCTCCAACTTTCTTTTGATAAGAATTTGCATGGTATATCTTTTAAAATTATTTTACTTTATATGAAAGGTCTTTTAAAAGTTTATAGAAATACTTGTATCATCTTTTAGTTCCATTTTCCAAGAACTTTTCAAAATACCCTTGTATATTTTTATATATACTCTTCGTATTTTAAGTGGATTTCTTGTAGAAAACATATAGTCAGGTGTTGTTTCTTATTCAATCTGATAATATCTGCTTTATAATTGTGTTTTTAGACCATTTAATTTGAAATTATTGATTGTTTGGATTTAGGTCTACCACTTTGTATTTATCTTGGTTGTTTCCTTCGTTTTTTGGTTTGTCTTTTCTTGCCTGTCTTCTTTTTTTTTTTTTTTTTTTTTTTTTTTTTTTTT
>NW_007728768.1:149556-156007 GCF_000696425.1 Galeopterus variegatus | reverse complement strand
TTTTTTTTTTTTTTTTTTTTTTTTTTTTTTGTCTTTTTGTCTTTTTCCGTGTCCGGCAACGGATCGTAACCCTCAGTGTTGCCCCCGTACCGGACCGGGGACCGGCAACGGGATCGCAACCCTCGGCGCTGCTCCCGTGTCTCGCTCAGCCAGTGAGCGGGAACCGGTCTGTATGTGGGATCCGAACCCTCGGGCGGGAGCGCCGCTGCGCTTCCCAAGTGGCGCACTATCCAGTGCGCCACCGGGCCGGCCCTTGCCTGTCTTCTTTTGGATTATTTGAACTTTCTTTGATATTTCATTTTGATTTGTTTATTTTTTGGCTGTATCTCTTTGTATTAATTTTTGTTGTTCTAGGAATTGAATACACATGCACGCACACACACACATATTCTACTTGGAGTTAATAATATTTGACTACTTCAAGTAAAGTGTAAAAACCTCACAACCATATACATCCCTTCACCCTTCCCACTTTATGTTACAGTTGTCATGTGTATTACATCTATACACATTAGAAACCCCACCACTGTTATAATTTTTGCTTTCACAATAATAGATACTTTGAAGAACTTGAGAGGAGAAAAATAGTATTTTATAATGTCCCTGATATTTATGATTTCTTTTGCTCTTCCTCATTTCTGAAGTTCCAGGTTTCTCTCATGTATCATTTTGCTTCTATCTAAAACGCTTCCTTTATATTTCTTTTAGGGCGCGTCTGCTGGTAAATAATTTTCTTAGTGTTCCTTTATCGAAGCAGGTTTTATTTTTCCTTCCTTTTGAAGAATATCTTTGTTTTATATAGAATTCTGAGTTGAGATTCTTTTCCTTCAGCACTTAAAAATGTTGTTCCATTGTCTTCTGGCTTCTTGGTTTTTGATGAGAAATCTGTAGTAATTCAAATCATTGTTCTCCTGTACACAGTGTATCTTTTTGTGTTTTTAGAAGCTTGGTTATGGTGTCTCTGGTATAGTTTTCTTTGGGTTTATCCTGTACAACGTTTGCTGAACTTCTTGGACCTGCAAATGTATGTATTTCACTTAATTTTTGACATTTTTGGTAATTATTTAAAAAAATTTTTCCTGCATCCATCTCCTTATTATCTTCTTCTGGGACTCATTGACCCAAATGCCAGATTATTTGTTATTGTCCCATAGGTGCCTGAGTCTCTGTTCACTTTTTAAAATACCTTTTTCTCTGTTATTCAAGTTGATAATTTCTAATGACCCATGTTAAAATTCACTATCTCTTTCCTTTGTTATTTTTATTCTGTTGTTGAGCTCAAGCAGAAAATTTTTCATTTAAGGTGTATTTTTCAATTCTGAAGTCCTCCCCCATTTTTTAAAAATTTCCATATCTCTTCTGTGAACTTCTGTCTTTCCATTCATATCAACTCTGTTTACCTTCATCTCATGGAGATGGGTTTAAAAGGATTCAGATATTATAATAGCTCCTTTAATGCCTTTGGTAATTTTAACATCCACGTCATCTTGGGATTGGTACCTATTGTCTTTTTTCTTGAAAATTGGTCACATTTTCCTAGTTCTTTGTGTGTTAAATAATTTTGGAAAATATTCTGGACATTTTGAATATTATGCTGTGAAACTCTGAATCCTTTAAAACCCATCTGGAAAATGTTGACGTGTGTGTGTGTGTGTGTGTGTGTGTATTTTTTCATGTTAGTAGGATAATCAACCCAATTCAGTTTAGAACACAAGTTCTGTCTCATCTTATGTCAGCAGCAGTTCCAACGTCTATTCTGTTTTCAAAGTCTTTGCTTTGCTTTTTGCGTCTGTCTCATGAATGTGCCACTTTGTGGTCAGTCTGGAAATTGGGATGTGGTTTATATTGTAGTTCAGTTCTCAAAGCTTTTGTAATGCTGTTTTTGTTCTGTCTCCATGCATAAGCCACTCAAGGATTATTCTAGAACCCAGGAGTGATTTATATCTTAGTTCAGTTCTCAAAGTCTTTGCTATGATGATTTGGGTCTGTCTCAGGTATGCACAGCTCAGGTGTAAGATCACGTCTTGTCTGAGATGATACACAGAATTCAGAAATCACCTTTTCCAGCTCGATCTTCTCTGGTATTCTCCCTGTCTCCTCCCCCACCCCTTCAACATACATATCAGCTTGCAGAGACCTCATTTTTTGGTCGTATGGCTAGAAAGATGGTGTTTCTCTTGGAGATCTTACTGCCTATGCAGCCTCTGCCACAGCTCCTAACTAGTACCCATCTTTGGGCCATGAGAGAAAAGAGGAAGAAAAACCTGGGATACTCATCTCCCCATATAGGTCACTTCTTCAAGATTTGATTCCTCTCGCCAATGTGCCTGCTTTTGTTTACTTTTTAGAGTCCTCTGGTTGTTGCTTTTTGTATATTATCCAAAGTTTTTAGTTACAATCAATAGGCTTACTCCATCTTGGCAGGCATTGGAAATCTCTCTTCGTTTTACTTTTAAAAAGAAAACACAGTGTTCATATTTGCTCCACAATCTCCTGCCAGATTCTAGGCAAACACAGCCTTTTAAACAAATCATAGCCCTTTGTCCTCTAGGAGGAAGCACTACATTGTTTACCCAGGCCTCTGCAGCCTTAAGGACAAAGATATAATCGTGACAGTCTGTGGCTTCAAATTCCCATGAAAACTGACACCAGGACCTCAAGCTCCCCCTCTGCACTCCACCTGATTCCTACTCTTTCTTGATGGATTCTTGGTGACTGGAGTGTTTGATAACCCCAGTGCTTTTGCCATGTTTACCTGTGGTAACACATAGCAATTATTGCTTCCAGTGCTTGCTCAACTTGCCATGGCTGCTTGGTTGGAAGAGGACTTCTCCATGGTAGTGTTTATGGTTCTTTTAGTAGGTTCCCAAAGCTGGATCTTTCACTGTTTTCAACATCTCTTCTCTAAAGACAGCTGGGATAAATCTTCCCACCCCCATATTAAGCTGAAAACTGTGGGAGTCATTAGTTGCTGCTCATCAAATACTTCTGGCTCTCCAACTTCTCAGCACTTAGCGGGGCTGTCTTCTTGGCCCTCAGGTGGTTGGGTTGGGCCACATGATTAATTCTGGTCTATAAGTTGAGATGGAAGTGATGAATATTACTTCCAGGCTGGAACATTAAATTGTCAATGTGAAACTTTCTAGAGTTCTCTTTCCCTCTGCCAAAATGGCTGGTAATGTCCCAGGTCATCGCTCCTCTGCAAGGTCTCAGAGTGAGGACCACATGGAACAGAGCCCCCTGCCGACCTACAATGACCATATAGCATGAGTGAAAAATAAACCTTTGTTGATTTAAGCCACTGAAGTTTTGGGGTTATTTGTTAGTAAAAAATTACCTAAAATAGCCTAACTAATACAGAAATCATATGACAGGCACTGCTTAGCATCATACTACAAAGTATTTCTTCTTACACACTTCAAATAAGGGTCCCAGGGAAAGACAAGTCATCTTGACTTGGTCCTAGCTAATTGTGACTTCTCTGTTTATCTAGGCACTCTTCGTAGAACCTGAAGTTGCCTCTGTCTTGCTGGAATTCAGTTAGTTTCCAGGGCCTGACTATCAGTTCTGAAATTTATAGTCAACATTCATTCCATGAAACCAGGTGGATTGTCATACAACCAGAACAACTTGTAGCCTGCCAGTGAAACCCACAATTCAAGAGACGGGCTAGAGTTTAGACTCCCCTGTATTCTCCATTCTACACTAAAGTCGTTTACTTCTTTTCCCTTCTTTAATTCCAGTCACTTTTGGCATTCTTCTCCCTTGTTATACTCTCTTCCTTTATCCCCTTTTATAATATCCCATACTGAAGACATCTGGTTACTTATAGCAATACTCCTATACCCTTCTTTCTCTCAGTGGACTACCCTCTTCCTTATTTAGATTAAACTTGGTGTTTTCACTTCAAAGCCCTTTAACACTTTTTTAAAAGTTGGTTCTGTCCGTGACCCTTGTTTAACTCCTACATCCCTGGCCTAAAGAAGTAATATACTAAATCTCCTTAAATAAGAAAATATATAGAGAAAGCTACATAATCATAACAGCTAACTCATATATAGCACTTAGTATGTACCAGGCACTTTTCTAATCTCATCAGAATCTACTAACTCATGTACAGCTCACGAAAGCTCCATACGTACACAGGTATTATAATCTCTATTTTGCAGATGAGGAAACAGGCACAGAGACTGATATGACTTACTCAAGCTCATATAGCTTATAAGTGGCAGAGCCAGGATTAAAAACCAGCTCTCTGGCTCCAGAGCCCATGTTTTAGTCATTACATTCTGTTGTTTCTCTCTATATGCAGAGAGTTTTAAAGCATGGGTCAGTAAACTCTGATCCTCAGGCCATACACGACTTGCTATACATTTGTATAAATGAAGTTCTACTGGAACACCCACACCCACTTGTTCAATATTGTCCTTGGCTGCTTTCATGCTATGAAAGCAGAGTTGAGTAGTTGTGACATGGACCGTATGGCCCACAGACCCTAAAATATTTAATATTTGACCCTTGTTTTAAGGGATAAAAGGGGGTGTTCCAGACAAAGTGTTCCTGGCAAAGAGAATGACATGCCAAAAAGTATGAGGCATCCAACCTCTGAGTTTTCCTGCGCCTGCACTATGAATTTTTTAGGGGAAGAGACTCATTTTCTCACCATGGTGAGAACACCGTAAGTGTTCAGTAAATGCTTGCTGAAAACATTTATCCAGTTTATCCACAATGTTAAGCCACTCGTAAATGTATTAACAATGGCTCTGCTTATTTCTTATGTTTCCTGGCATTATTGATTGTGATCCAATGGGTCAGGAACAAGGAAGGGTAATGAGTAGCCCAGTGAACTGAGTATATTATATATTTACATTATGATTTTAATTACATTACATTTATTTATCAAAGTATTTGTTGGCAAATTATATATTTTGTGCTCAAATGTGATTTATAATAGAAAATAGTTCTAGAGAATCTGATGGGATGTCAAAATGAAAAAAATTGTTTGTGACTTCCTGGTGGTGGTGGTGGTGGTAAGGGGGTCAGAATACATACACACACATACTCTTACTAGACTTTGCCCCTCTCTAACAAACACACATTTTAATAATTGTTTTATATAGGTGCATTTCAAAGATGAACATTTTACTGACAGTAATTTAAAATATAAGTAGGACCCAATGGCTTTGCCGTCATGTCTTTTCTTGCCTTAGAACTCAGTCACACTGCTTGTTCAGTTCTTATAGTTGTTTATTGTTTGCAGCAGTACAAAAGAATAGTTATGTGTCATAATAACTTCACAAGGCTTTGACACTTACTAAAAGGGGAAACTGTTGCCTAGAAGGGTTTCTTAATACAGAAGGAAATGATTGCATGTACTAAAAATTGAAATTTAGTGTACATGTTAGATTCACATTTATAGATAGAAAAGTGTTTGATTTCTCTGTTTTATAGATAATGCTTTTTTCTTCATCAGATGAATGTTAGTGCTTTTATTTATACCTGTTTCTACTGAATACCTAAGGTAAGTAATTCATTATATAAAATTTTGTGGTAATAAAAACTAAATAGGTGATTCCATAGTTCTTTAATTATTTTCTATTTGGAACACTCTTATTTAGGCACTACGATATCTTTTTTGTTGTTGTTGTTTATATAATATGTTTTAGAAACTATGAAAGCAGTCTAATAATGAGAAATATATTTTTTAATATCTCAATGATCTGATATCTTGTCTTTTCATACCTCAACACCACTGGACAATTTCTCTTAACACTGTCACCTAATAATATGAGACACTGCACAGCAGCTTCATCATTTTCAGAAGAGCATCATACTTCAAACTATATTTTGCTTGACCGTACAGGTAATACTTGACAAAAGTTTCAATGGAGCATCTGTAAGAAACACTATTATCTTTCTCCCAGCCATTCAATTCTTACTATCTGTAGCTTAATTAATTGAATATGCCAGGTTTGTCTAATTTTTAAGATATACATTTATGTCTAGGTTATTCTGGAACAATTTAATGAAATGTACAGGTTTCTCTTTGCTAGAAAATAAAAGCTGGAGATCCTAAAATTGGGTTATAATTATTTAGGGAACAATTTACTCAGCTAATCACTACTTTATGTTATCAGTCAACATGAATTTGTAACCACCTGCTCTTTGCACAGGCATTGTTATAGGCCTGGGGTTGGAGTAATAAAAGACACAGTCCCTGTCCTCAAGGCACCTACTGTCTACTTAGGAGACAGACAGATACCTGCCTATTTTTTTTTTTCGTTAAATTTTTATTTTGTCAATATACAATGTATATGAATATTATGGCCCATCACCGACACCTCCCTCCCTCCTCCCTCTCTCCCCTCCCACCCAAGAATGTCCTTTCCGTTTGCTTGTTGTTATAACTTCAAAAGTATAGTTGTTATATCTTCTTCCCCACCCCACCCCC
>NW_007728768.1:73226-149543 GCF_000696425.1 Galeopterus variegatus | reverse complement strand
TCAGTGTAGTTTTGATTTGCATTTCCCGGATGGTGAGTGATGTTGAGCATTTTTTCATATGACTGTTGGCCATTTGTATATCTTCCTTAGAGAATTGCCTCATGAAATGATGAAATGAAAGGGTAGTTTAACATTAGAAACTCCATTAATGTGTTAGGTTGAGCCATATAAAATTGCTGATTAAGTCTATTTTGTAATAATGAAAAGGTCAATTTCATATGGCTCAACCTAATAATTCACCACCTTAGCAGACCAAAGAGGAAAGGCAGCTTGATCATCTCAGCAGATAAAGAAAAAATGCTTACATCAAACATCAAACTTAGTGGTCACAGATTGTAAGCATTCCCTTTAAAATCAAGAAAAAGACAGATAGCTATCACTACTTCTAGTCAACATCATATTATTATGTGTGGATTGGAAAGAAACAAAAGAAACAGATTGCACAATATATATGTATTTTTCTATATAAATAATCCAAGAGAATCTAGAAATTATTCAAATTAAAAGAAAACAGCCATGTCATTTGAAGTAACATCATCATACAAAAATTGAGTTTCTTTACACCAAAAGTAAACAATCTAAAAAACAGGAACAACAAACATGAAAGGTTTAGGGAAAAAGCTAACAAAAATATATAATATTTTGTGGAGAACATTGCAAAACCTTTAATGAAAACAAGATGACCAAAATAAATGAAGAGCTATAGATAACACTACTTGGCATTTTAAAGATATCAATTCTTTCCATGCTGTTTGGTAAATTCAATGCTGTTCAAATAGAATGGAAGATTTTCATGGAAACTTACAATCTTGTTGTCAAATTTATATAGACGAAAAAAGGGACCAAGAATAGTTAAAACAATGTTGGGAAAAAGTAGTTGGGAGGACCTGCCTTATCACATGACATGGTTTATTCAAAGTTACCGTAATTAAGGTAGAATGCTACTATCTTTGAAATATACACATCGATCAATGAAAGAAAATTAAGAGTGCAGAATTAGCTCCCACATATATGGAACTTGACACACGACAGAGGTGGCACTATACGTCGGTGGGAGTGTATTAGCTTCCTAGGGCTCCTATAAAAAAATTACCACAAACTTGGTGGCTTAAAACAACAGAACTTTATTCTCTCACAGTTCTGGAGGCCACAAGGTTGAAATCAAGGTATTGGTGGAGCCATGTTCCCTTCAGAGACTCCAGGGGAGAATCCTTCCGTGCCTCTTCTAGCTTTTGGTGGATCCAGGTGTTCCTTGGGTTGTGGCAGCGTGCGACAATCTCTGTTCCATCTTCACATTGCCTTTTCCCAGTGTGTCCGTATCTTCTCCTCTTCTCATACAAACACTTGTCATTGGATTTAAGGCCTACCAGTTTAATCTAGGATGATCTCATCTCCAGATCCTTCACTTAGCTATATCTGCAAAGGCCTTTCTTCAAAATAAGGTCACATTCTCAGGTACTGAGGGTTAAGACTTGGACATATCTTTTTGAGGGGCCACAACTCAACCTACTACAGGGAGTAAAGAAGAGAGAGTTCAATAAGTGTAGCTGAGGAAGTTGGCTGTTCATATAGAGAAAAATTGCATTTCTAAATCACAATATATCAAAATCAGACTTCCATGTGAATAAAATACCCAAATGCAAAAAAAAAAAAACCCCCAAAAAAGAATTTTAATGGGAAAGAAAATATGTGGAATATATTATAATGTACATAGGAGTCTGAAAACATGGGCATAATGGAAAAAAATTGGTAAATCCAATTACACTGAAATGTAAAACTTCTATACATTGAAGCTAACATAAACAATGAAAACAAAAGTCATATTAGAATATGTTTGCAATGCATATAACTGATAATGAATATGTAAAGGCAACTCACAGAAATACCTATGAAAAGATACTTTAATTCACTACTAATGAAATTCCAGTGAGGAATGACATTCCATTTTATAATCGATAGACTTATAAAAACTGAAAAGCCTGAGATTAGCAATGCTTGGTGTAGTATATATTGGTATAAACACTTTGGAGAGCAATTTGGCTCTGTAGAGTAAAGCTGAAAGTGCTTACACCTAGAACCTATAAATTTTCCTGGAGGCATGTGCATTGCAGCTTTCGGTCATCAATGAGAAAATAAAAAATTTGTAATAAATTCATGCATTGTAATATTCTGCGCCAGTTGAAATAAATGAACAAGTAGTATCTATGTCAACCTAGATAAATCTTAAAAATACAACACTAAGGAAAAAAGGTAAATTTCAGAACAGTAGATGCAGTATAATACCTTTATATATAATTTTGAAACATAAAAATCAACACTACGTATTGTTTGATGATACCAACATCTGTAGCAGAAGTATGAGGATCTCAGTAGAATATGAAATATCAAACTCTGGAGAGTGGTGGAGGAAAGGAAACTTGATGGGGAGGGATGACATATGAGACTTAAATTTTATTTGCTATATTTTAATTAGGCTGGATCATGAATGCATGAGTATTCATTATATTATTCTCTGGACTTTTTGTATTATTTTATTTTATTTCATTTTATCAATATACAATGTAGTTGATTTTCATATCCCTTTACTGATACCTCCCTCCTCCCTCTTTCTCACCCCTCCCACCGTTCAACATCATATCTGTTCACTTGTGTTAACAAGTTCAAGGAATTGTGATTGTTGTGTCTTCTTCCACGCACCCCCCCACGTTTATTTGTATTTATTAATTTTATTAATTTATTTTTAGCTCCCACAAAGAACTGAGAACATGTAGTATTTCTCTTTCTGTGACTTACTTATTTCACTTAATATAATTTTACTAAGTCCGTCCATGTTGCAGTGAATGGTAGTATTTCATTCCTTTTTATAGCAGAGTAGAATTCCATTGTGTAGATATACCATATTTTCCTTATCCATTCATCTGATGATGGACATTTGGGCAGGTTCCAACTCTTGGCTATTGTAAATAGTGCTGCAATAAACATTGGAGTACACATATCCCTTCGACATGATAATTTCCATTCCTCTGGGTATATTCATGGCAGTGGAATAGCCAGGTCATATGGTAGATCTATCTGTAATTGTTTGAGGAACCTCCAAACCATTTTCCACAAAGGCTGCATCATTTTGCAGTTCCACCAACAGTGTATGAGGGTTCCTTTTTCTCTGCCACTTCGCCAGCATTTATCATTCTCAGTCTTTTGGATATTAGCCATACTAACTGGAGTGAGATGGTATCTCAGTGTGGTTTTGATTTGCATTTCCCGAATGCTGAGTGATGCTGAGCATCTTTCATGTGCCTGTCGGCCATTTGTATATCTTCTTTTGAGAAATGCCTATTCAGTCCTTTGTCCATTTTTTAATTGGGTTACTTGGTTTTTTTTGCTGTAAAGTTGTTTGAGTTCCTTGTATATATCAGAAGGCTCCCAACAAAGAAAAGCCCAGGACCAGATGGGTTCACAGCAGAATTCTACCAAACCTTCAAAGAGGAATTGATACCAATTCTCTACAAACTATTCCAAAAGATTGAAACAGAGGCCATTCTCCTAAACTCATTCTATGAGGCAAACATCACCCTGGTACACAAACCAGATAAAGATACAACAAGAAAAAGAAAACTAAAGGCCAATATGCTTGATGAATATAGATGTAAAAATCCTCAATAAAATACTAGCTAACAGAGTACAGCAACAGATACACAAAATTACACAAGATTCATCCCAGAGATGCAAGGTTGGTTCAACGTATGCAAGTCCAATAAATGTGATACACCACACCAATAAAATCATAGACAAAGACCATCTTTATAGATGCTGAAAACACATTTGACAAAATTCAACATTCGTTCATTATAGACTCCCTATGAGTTAGGTATAGATGGAAAGTATCTCAACATAATTAAAGCCATATACAATAAGCCCACCACAATATCATCCTTAAGAACAGGAACTAGACAAGGATGCCCCCTCTCACCACTCCTATTCAACATAGTGTTGGAAGTACTAGCCAGAGCAATCAGAGAAGGGAAGGAAATAAAGGGCGTCCAGATTGGAAACAATGAAGTCAAATTGTCCGGTTTGCAGATGATATGATTCTATATATAGAACAGACTAAAGACTCTACAAAAATACTCTTAGAGTTGAAAAATGATTTCGGCCATGTTGCAGGATAGAAAATCAACATGCAAAAATCAGTAGCATTTCTATACTACAACAGTGAACATGCAGAAAAGGAAATCAAGAAAGCTAGCCCATTTACAATAGCCACCAGAAAAATAAAATATTTAGGAATAAAGTTTACTAAAGATGTGAAAAATCTCCACAATGAGAACTACAAACTACTTCTGAGAGAAATTAAAGAGTACACAAGAAAATGGAAAGATATCCCATGCTCTTGGATTGGAAGAATTAACATTGTGAAAATGTCCATACTACCCAAAGTGATCTACAAATTCAATGCAATCCCCATCAAAATTCCAAGGACATTTTTCTCTGAAATGGAAAAAAACTATCCTAACATTTATATGGAATAACAAAAGACAACACATAGCCAAAGCAGTTCTGAGAAAAAAAAGAAATAAATAAATAAAGCTGGAGGCATGACACTACTTGACTTTAAACTATACTACAAAACTATAATAACCAGAACAGCATGGTACTGGCATAAAAACAGACACACTGATCAGTGGAGTAGAATAGAGAATCCAGCAGTCAACTCCCACACCTACAGCCATCTGATCTTTGATGAAGGCACCAAGTCTATACACTGGGGAAGAGACCACCTCTTCAGCAAATGGTGCTGGGAAAACTGGATATCCATATGCAGGAGAATGAAACTAGACTCATTCCTCTCACCATATACTAAAATCAATTCAAAATGGATTAAAGAATTAAATATACACCCTGAAGCAATAAAACTCCTTAAAGAAAACATAGGGGAAACACTCCAGGAAGTAGGATTGGGTACAGAATTCATGAATATGATCCCAAAAGCACAGGCAACCAAAGGAAAAATAAACAAATGGGATTATATGAAACTAAAAATCTTCTGCACAACAAAAGAAACAACTAACAGAGTGAAAAGACAACCAACAGAGTGGGAGAAAATATTTGCAAAATTTACATCTCTGGACTTTTTGTATTTCTTAAATCTTTCAAAATCATTGGTAATTTCAAAAGAGAAAGGTAAGAAATGATTATTACAAGGAGGATATTTTTCTGATGATTTCAGTCTTCTCAAGTTTAGAATAACATGAAGTTGTAGCTAAAATTTTAGCAAAATGGAATTTAGATATAAGAAGAATGAGTGAAGAAGGAACATGGGAAGTCTGGAGGCTCGGGACTCAATTTTGGTTATGTCATCAACTAGCTCTAGGACCATGGATAAATTCCGTAACTTGACTGGACCTTTGTAAAGCTGGACTGGAAACAGAACATGATTTTTATTGTAGGTAAAATGTTTCACGTTTGCAAAATTTGCAAAAACATGACCATGTGAACGTATAGATTGGTGGGCTGCACCAAAGGAGGTAGACAAAAGCTAGACCTTTGTTGATTAAAGTTTCAGGATACTATGATTCTTTGATGTGTAGACTGTGGAGTGAGGAATTTTACAAGTTGGATATATTTGGGGCTATATAATAAAATTGAAAGTGCACATACCCCAGAATACAGTAATTTCTCTGGAGACTTGCAAAAATGTTCACTGCAGCTTCGAAAGAAAATAAAGAATAGGAATATGGCATTTGTCTTCAGTGCAGACATTAAGATGATCAAAGACTGCACAAGAGAAATTGGGAAGGATTTTGTGTGTGGTGTTTCTCATCTTGCCAATCATGTTACATCTCGAATAACATCTTTACTGATGCTTTGCAAGCTGTGTAAAATAACAGGGGGCAGTAGAACAAGTATTAACTGCAAACTCCTTTGAAGGGGAGGGCTAGCTGGCTGACCCTTAAGGATCCTCAAAGAGTGACATTTGTCATGGCAGACCAGAGATTGCCTCCAGTCAGTGGAAAATTCTTCTAATTATCAAATGTGTAAAACTGAAGCCAGGGATTTGGATCTTATCCATGCCTAATCAGAAATGGATGTTTTTTCCTTGCAAGACATTTTCCTTAAATCTAACAGATATCTTGGAGGGAACAAAAGACATTTCTGATAATAAGTTGTATGCTAAAACTTTTCTAAACTATTAATCATAAAAATTTTTGAACAGCCATTTTAGGAAACTGAATTATCTTTCTATTCTCTCTATTGAAATGATACTACAAAATCATTATCCCATGAAAAGGCAATGAAAGCATTTGCATCAAAAAATGTGAGAAAAAATTATTATAGAGGTGGGTCAGGCTTTCAATTAGTAAAAACATTATGTTAATTTTTCTAGATTTTATTTCACTTATTGTATTTTCCAGTTATTTAAAATGCGTACTTTATTGTGATTTTCTCATTCTAAATAGTTACCTTTATATGTAAGTTTTTATTCTTAATTTTGTATTCCCTTCCTAAAAGGAGTCCCCCCAAATTGCATAATCTTCAGATGTCACAGAACCTGTATTTTCCTTGAGCTCAAGAGATCGTAAACCCAAATGCTAGTTTACCGTATACATTATGGATGCTAACTGTGTCAGGAATTGTGATACTTGGAAGTCCTTATGACCAACCTTTTTAATGCCTCATGTCCGACTTACTAGAATTACAATTGTTAGTTGTAAATGAATAAGTCTGTTATAAGAATCAGAGTAGCTGAAATTCACGTAGCCTAGTTAAGAATCTATGTTGGTAGAGTTAAATGGCAATAATAATGATAAAAATGGTAATAATCATAGCTAACTTTTGTTGAGCACATACTACGTGCCAAGCTGAGTATTATGCCTTTTGCATCAATTCTCAGTTAACTTTCGCATTAACTTTATTAACGTAATTGTCATGCAGATAAGGGCAAGTGCTCAGACACCACACACAGTAAGACCTGCTGGATCAGTAATCATTGGGAAAATCTCAGGGCAGGCCTGTTAGCTCAGTTGGTTAGAGCACAGCATTGTAATAGCAAGGTCACGGGCTCTGATAGATCCTCTAACCAGCCAGCCACCAAAAACAAACAAACAACAACAACAAACCCCCCCCCCCCAAAACCCCAAAAATCTGACTCAGAAAGTCCATTAAAAAATAAAAAATAAAAATTGAATTACCACATGACCCAGCAATTCCACTTCTGGGTAAATCCCCCAAAGAACTGAAAGCAGGGTCTTGAACAGATATTTATATACCCATGTTCATAGCATTGTTCACAGTAGAGAAAAGGTGGAAGCAACCCAAGTAAGTGTCCATCGACAGATGAATGGATATACAAAATGAATATATATTACAATGAAATATTATTCAATCTTTGAAAGGAAAGAAGTTCTGACCCATGCTACAACATGGATGAAGGTTGAGAACGTTATGCTAAGTGAAATAAGCCAGTCACAAAAAGACAAATACTGTGTGATTCCACTTATGTGAAGTATCTAGAGTAGTTAAAAAAGATAGAGACATTAAGTAGAATGGTGATTGCCAGCGGTTGGGGAAGGGAGAATGGGGAGTTAGTGTTTAATGGATACAGAGTTTCAGTTTAGGAAGGTGAAAAAAGTTCTGAAGGCGGATGGTGGTGATGATTGCATAACATAAATGTACTTAATGCCACTGAAATGTGCACTTAGACATGGTAAATTTCATGCGATGTATATTTTACCACAATAAAAAAAAAACAAATTACTGCACACACACACATAAAGCTGTACAAGCAAAAACAAAAACAAAAAAACATCTCATGGAGCCAGGAGCAGTAGCAGGTGTACAGGTTCTTTCTTGCGCATTCATTTTTAGGGCAGTGCATGGTGATCTAGCAGAGCCAGAAATTCAATTCCAGGAGAAGTGCCCTGATTGTTGGCTGTGGGGCTTTTAGGCTGCATGATTAGTGTGAAGGCTTTGTAATGTGTCAACTTGGCTAGGCTAAACTGCATTTCTCAGAATTCCTTTCTTGCATGTTTCTGGTTCAGAGCATCCACAAGGGAGATTCTGGAGAGATTTGGAGGGTTAAAGGGAGGCAGCTACCATTTTGTGGCATGCACAGATTGTTGCTGATATACTGATTTACCTCACTGGTATGACACATCAGCTGGGCTAGGTGTGCGTGTTCAGCTGTTTGATGAAGGGCCCTGCTTTCCCCTGGATATCTGGTCTTAGAGGCCCCAAGAACAGATACTGATTTCAGTCTATCCTTGCGGGTTTCTAGCTTGTGGTCATGAACGCCCAGCCTGCTTGTATTCTTCCCTTTCTGATTGCTTTCTCTATGGACTTCAAGATCTACCATTAGACATGAAGATAGCCTTACAGAGACTAATTAACTAGCTCCCACAATTGTGTAAGCCAATTCCGTGTAATATATGAGGGCACTTCAAAAAGTTTGCAGAAAAATAGAATTAAAAGATAATACTTGCCTTTCCGTGAACTTTTTGAACTACTCCATATATACGTATGTATATACATAATGTCTGAGGACTCAGACATTGTGGAACAGAGATGAGCTGTCTCCAGAAAACCCAGCCCAAATTACAAATTTGTGAGCAGAGTAAATACTGTTGTTGTTTTTTCACCACTGAGTTTTGGAGTAACTTGTTACTTGGAATTAGTAACTGGAAAAAAAAATTAACTGTGTGTAATAATTATCTATTGCTGTGTAACAAATTACTCCAAAATTTCGTGACTTAAAAGTATAATTATTTGTTATCTCACACAGTTTCTGAGGGTCAAGAATTCAGGAGTTGCTTAGCTAGGTAGCTCTGGCTCAGGATTTCCCATGAGGTTGCTTTAAAGATGTTGGTCAATGCTAGAGTCATTTATTTGAAGGTTTGAATAGGCTGGAGGATCATCTTCCAAGGTAGTTCCCTCACATGGTTATTAGCAGGAAGCCTAAGTTTCTTGCTGAGTGTTGGCAGTAGGTCTCAGTTCTTTGCCACAGGTCTCAGTTCCTTGCCACATGGGCCTCTGAATGTCCTCTTGATGTGGCAGTTGCCTTCTCCTGAAGCAGACGATCCAAGAGAGAGAGCACAAAAGAAGCAAAAGTTCCTTTCATGATCTAGTCATAGATGATTGCACATCATTTCCATCACATGCAGTTTGTTAGAGTACAGCCCACATTCAGTGGGAAGGCAATTAGGCTCCACATTTTGAAGGGGGCAGTGTCAAAGAATTTGTGAATATATCGTGAAACCACTACACCCTGACCTCAAATGTAGCCTGTATGCCTCTTTCTCCCATTCTGTCAGCATCTCATCCTCTTTCAACAAAGGGGGCTGTGAGGCTAGTTAATGTCATCACTCTAGGAAGCACTGGAAAATAGTCCAAATGGCTGCATGACTATGCAGAGTGAAGACCATGTTCACCTGGTGCAGTTGGGGAAAAGGCATTTGTAAGAAGGTTCCAGGAGGCATGCATTGTCGTTTGGAAAGTGTAAAAAGGCTGGCACCTACTACTGCTGTGTAGAGGTTGAGAAAATGTTAGTCGAGATTTGTAGAATTTCTCTTGAGTCTCTTCCAGTGACTTGGGGAGTCTGTGTCATTCTGGAGGACGAAAAAGCTCTCCTGCATTGTTGCTCAGCCTTGGATTCTAGGGTCCATTGTTGACAGTTTCATTGGTAGGAATTAGGTGTTTTAACTCAGTGGAATTTGCAAGAGACTGGGAGATGCCAGTGGCAAAGTGGTGGTGTTAGGAGAAACTGAAATCCTGGAATGGCCTTCATTTTCTACTTCCCAATGTCTTCAATACATACAGCACTGAATGAAGGAGTCAAAACAGATTAACCTAACTGAATACTTCTTTGAGGGCAGGGTCATGAGGATGACAGTTCTCCTGGAATGCAAGGTGGTTAGTGGGCACTGTCCCCCCATCCCCCTCTTGTAATTTTTGGTGATTCTTTGCTACTAGTTAAGGTGCTTCCTCTGGAAGTATTCATTCCATCTGGCTCATATCAAGGGTGGTAATCTTGGTGTAAATTCAGAAGTTTCTCAGTTACTGTCACATTTAAAAAAATTTGCTATTAGTGTGCAGATCTTGCTTTTTGAAAAATTGAAGTTAAATTCACATAACATAAAATTAACCATTTAAAAATGTGCAATTCATCAAAAGGGGAAGGCAGTCTGGTCAAGATGGCAGAATAGATGGTTCCCAGTGTCACTCTCTCCCACAAATCAACCAATTTACAACAATAAAAATGTAACATCAGCCAAGCTGGGGCCACTGGAGCTCAGGGGAAGAGGAGGAGAGACCTGTGGAGTTCATGAAGACAGGAGAAGCCATGATGAGAGAAAGAAAAAACTGCTCTGACCATTTCCGGCTGAAACCTCTGGAGCTGCTGAGCACATGGAGCAGAAGCTGGCAGAAGCCACAGTTGTGCCCTTCAGATGGATCTACTTGGAGGCAGCAGGGGAGAAGAGAGCCCTGGTGGCCCCCAGGACAGCAAGACCACTAGTAGGGTTCCTGTGGACCCATGCAGGAGTGAGGAGCCAGAACAGCTGAAAAAAGGGAGCCATTCAGAGGCCAGTGAGTCATTGCAAGGGACCAGAGCAGGGCCCGTCCCATGGGAAGTGTTTGCAGCACATGCGGTGGGGGAGACAGGCCAACCTGGAGAACACTGGGGCACAGCAAGGACAGCTAACCGGCCCCCTACTCAGCACAGGACCACTCAGAGGAGATTGGTTGGGAATGCAGAATTGCATGCGGTGCAGTTTGATGAAAAAACTCAGGCCCAGATCAGCGTTTCTACACAACCCAGATCCACCGGGTTTCTGGAGAACTGGAAGAACCTATAAGGTCAACCATTAAACCCTGAGCTGCACAAAAAGCCTTGGGGGATGGGGCGAGATTGGACAAGGGGCATAAAGGATAATTATGATTTGTAACAGTATATATGCTAGTAATATTGATTTGATCAACATATCTCAATGTTGAACCCCCAAAATATGCATAATCAACTTTGATTCAATAAGTAAAATAAATTAAAATAAAAAAATGTACAATTTGGGCTGGCCCGGTGGCGCACTGCTACAGGTGACGCCGAGGGTTCGGATCCCACATACAGACCGGTTCCCGCTCACTGGCTGAGCGAGGTGCGGGAGCAACACCGAGGGTTGCGATCCTGTTGCCGGTCCCGGTCCGGTACGGGCGCGACACTGAGGGTTGCGATCCGTTGCCAGACACGAAAAAGACAAAAAGGAAAAAAAAAAGTACAATTCAATAACATTTAATACATTCACAACCATGTCTATTAAGTTCCAAAACATTTTCATCACTCCAAAATAAAACCTGTACCCATTAAGCAGTCACTCCCCCTTCCCCTCTCCCTCTAGTCCCTGGCAACCACTATTCTGCTTTCTGTCTCTATGAATTTACCCATTCTGAATTTTTCAATGGAATATTATTCAGCCATAACAAAGAATAAAGTACTGATATATGCTACAATGTGGATACACCTCAAAAACATTATGCTAAGTGAAAGAAACCAGACACAAAAGTTCCCATTATTGTATGATTCCATTTGTTTGACATTGAAATGTTTCCTTCTATTCCTAGCTTAAGTGTTTTTTATCATGAGAAGATGTTAGATTTTCTCAAATGCTTTTTTTGGCTTTAATTGCAATGATTGTGTGGGTGGGTTCCTTCATTCTATTAATGTGATTTATTCTATTAATTGATTTTCACATGTTAAAACATTCTTACATTTCTTTGATAAAGACTGCTTGTCTATTGTCCATGGTGTGTAATTCTTTGGTATGCCGGACTCAGTTTGCTGGTATTTTCTTGAGTATTTGTACATCTATATTTATAAAAGATATCGGATTGTAGTTTTCTTGTAAAATTTTTGTCTGGCTTTGGTATCAGAGTAATGCTGACCTCCTAGATTGAATTACAAAGTATTCCCTCCACTTCTATTTTTTGGAAGAGTTTGAGAAGGATTGCTGATTTTTTTTTTTTAAAAAAACGATTGGTAGAACTCACTAGTAAAGTCTTCTGGTCCTAAGTTTTTATTTCTGTAGATCAATAGTAATGTCCCCATTTTAATTTTTGATTTTAGTAATTTGAGTCTTCTCTCATTTTTTCCCTAGTCAATTTAACTAAAGATTTGTAAATTTTGTGGATCTTTTAAAAGAACCAAATTTTGGTTCCACTGATTTGCTGTATAGTTTCTCTACCTCATTTGATTTTACTCTAACCTTTATTATTTACTTTCTTCTGCTGTCTTTGGGTTTACTTTTTTCTTTTTTTCTAGTTCCCTAAAGTGTAATGTCAGATTATTGATTTATTTCTTCTTTTTTAAATATAGAGGTTTTTATAGCTATAAATTTCCTTCTGAACGCAGCTTTCTCTGCATTACATAAGTTTTGGTATGATGAGCTTTCATTTTCATTTGTCTCATAGTATTTTATAATTTACCTTGTAATTTCTTCTTTGACCCAGTGAGTATTTTTTAAAGAATGTGTTGTTTAATTTCCACGTATTTTTGAATTTTCTAGTTTTCCTTTTGTTATTTATTCCTAGTTTCATTTCATTGTGATTCAAGAAAATACTTTGTTTGATTTCAATCTTTTAAAATTTATTGAGATTTATTTTCTTTTTTTGTCTAATGTATGTTCTGTCCTGCAGAATGTTCCATGTGTACTTGAGAAAAATGTATATTCTATTGTTTTGAGCAGAGCGTTCTGCGTATGCCTCTTAGGTATAGTTGATTTATAGTATTGCTGAAGTTCTCTATTTCCTCATAGACCTTCTGCTTTTGTGTTCTATCCATTATTAAAAGTGGGACACTGAAGTCTCCAGCTGCTATTGTGGAATTATTTCTCTCTTCAGTTCTGTCAGTTTTTGCCTCACATATTTTGCAGTTCTTTTGTTAGGTGTATATATGTTCATAATTGTATCTTGACAGGTTGACACTTTTATCAATATATAATGTTCTTCTTTGTCTTTTGTAACAATTTTTAATTTAAAGTCTATTTTGTCTAATATTAGTATAGCCACTACAACGCTCCTTTGGTTACTATATGCATATAATATTTGTTCTATCCTTTCACTGTCAATCTATTTATGTCTTTGTATCTAAAGTTAGTCTCTTGTAGATAGCGTATAGTTTAATAATGTTTTTAATCTATTCTGCTAATCTCTGATTTTTCATTAGAGAGTTTAATACATTTACATTTAAAGTAATTACTGAAAGGAAGAACTTTCTTTTAATATTTTGCTAATTTGTTTTCTATGTGTCTTATATTTCTTTTTGTTCCTCAGTTCTTCTATTAATGCCTTGTTTTGTGTATGACTTTTTGTAGTGTACCATTTTAATTCCTTTTCATTCCCTTTTCTTTCTCTGTCTTTAAAAGTTATTTTCTTAGTGATTATCCTGAGGATTTCTATAACATCTTAAATTTATAACAATGTATTTTGAATTAACCACCTAACTTCAATAGTATCCACAATTCTGCTCATATACAATTGTCTTTTACCTTTTCTGTTGTCACAAATTATGTCTTTAAACATTGTGTGCCAATCAACATAAATTTATAATTATTGTTGTATGCATTTGTCTCTTAAATCATACAGAAAAAAGGAGTTACAAACCAGAAAATACAATAATTAAGGCTATTATATTCACCTATGTAGTTACCTTTACCAGTCTTCTTTATTTCTTTGTATGGCTTTGAGTTTCTGTGTAGTAGCCTTTTATTTCTGCCTGAAATGTTCCCTTTAGCATTTCCTACAGGGCAAAATGCTAATGGTGAACTCTCCCACCTTTCTAAAAATTTGTGAATGTCTTACTTTCTGCTTCATTTTTGGAAGATTTTTTTGTTGGATATAGAATTCCTGGCTGACAGGGTTTTTTTCTTCTCCTTTTAGCACTTTAAATATGTCATTCCTGTGTCTTCTGTCATCCATGCTTCTGATGAGGATTCAGCTTTTAATCTTATTGATGATTTCTTGTAAATGGTGAATTGCTTCTCCTTGCTACTTTTAAGATTATCTCTGTCTTTTGAAAATTTGATTATAATGTGTCTTGGTGTGAGTCTCTTTCCATTTAACTTGTTGAACTTAGAATTGTAGATTCATTTTTTAATTTAAAAATGGAAGATTTCCACCACTATTTCTTTAAACATTATTTATGTACCTTTTTCTCTCTCCTTTCCTTCTGGAAATCCCATTATTTATATGTTGGTAGGCTGGATGGTATCCCATAGGTTTCTTAGGCTCTGTTCGTTTGGGTTCATTCTTTTTTTTGTTTGTTTTATCCTCAGACTGGATAATTTCAATTGACCTATCCTCAGGTTCACTGATTCTTCAGCCTGTTCAAATCTGTCTTTGAGACTCTCTAGTTAATTTTTTAATTTCAGTTATGTATTTTTCCATTCTATAATTTCTGTTTGTTCCTTTTTATAATTTTTATCTCTTTATTGATATTCTCTATTTGTTCATACATCATTTTCATGATTTCCTTTAGCTCTTTGAGCATATTTAAAACAGTTGATTTAAAGTCTTTATCTAGTAAATCCAATGCCTTTGCTTCCTCTGGGACAGTTTATGTTAATTTCTCCTATGAACAGGATGTACTTTCTTATTTCTTTGCTTTTTTTTGTAATTTTTGTTTGACAACTTAACATTCTGAGTATTATAATGTGGTAACTCTGCAATTCATATTCTTCTCCCTCCTCAAGGATTGTTTTGTTGTTTGCTCTGGTTGTTACTGCTTCTTTGTTTAGTGATTTTTAAAACTATTTTGTAAAGACTATATCCTTTTGTGTAGTCTCTGAAATCTCTATTCCTCTAGCTTATGTTTTGAGAGAAATTTTCCTTGAATGCGAGAGTCAAAAAAAAAAATGATGAAGAAGAAAAGAAATAAACCTCTCTCAGTCTTTGAAGATTGGCTCTATTGGGGAACTCCTTTAGTGCTTAGCCAGGTTCTTTACAACTCTGCCTTAGTTTTCATTTTCTGTTTGTGCTGAGCCTAAAGATAAGCCTTAAGTGAATACTTAGGGTCTTCCCAAGATTTTTCTGAGCAAGGGTCCTACCCTGAGGATGCATGAGTTTCTAAATTCCCTAGTATATACAGGCACTTTTAAATGCTTTAATTCTCCAAAGAATCTCTCTATTCAGCTTTTCCTTCCAGGGTTTTGGTGTGTCTGTTGTTTTCCTCAACTGTGATCTTTTGCCAGAGGCAGCAGTGTGTTGTTCATTTACCTTCCAGTATTTTTGAGGAATACCTTCTACATAGCCTCTCCCCTCCCTCCCCCTAGAGAGTTTTTTTTTTTTTTTTGGTCTTTTTGTGACTGGTAAGGGGATCACAACTGGCCATCCCTATATAGGATCCGAACCCACGTCGGGAGCGCTACTGTGCTCCCAGCGCTGCACTCTCCCGAGTGCACCACAGGGTCGGCCCGAGAGTTTTGAGTTAGGAGAAACAAAGGCAGGTGCCTTGTGTCAGTCCTTTAGGCAGTTGCTCTATAGGTCATAACAGACAAACAGAATTCTTTAAGAACAAGGTCTGCAGTCTCTCTCTGGAGTAAAGGACCAGGGTCTCACACTGGGACCTTAGGCTAGTGTCTTCAAGACATTGCTGAACCAGGAAAGGGGTGGGGCAAGGGCAAGTAAAAACACTGAAAGGCTCTCCTGCCATTTAAAAATTTCCCCTTTCTCGATTCAGCATTTGATTGGTTGCTATAAACCTTTGACTATTTTTCAGAGTTCCAACAAAGGTGATTCTGACAAATTTTTGCTCATTTTTCAGTGTTTCTGTGGAGGGACGAGCCCTTAGAGCTACCTACTCTGCCATTTTTGCTGGCATCACCTTTTCACAGTTTGTTGTTGGTTCAGCTAGTATTAATTAAGGACTTGCTATGCACCAGGCACTGTGTTAAGTGCCTTACTTGTATTTAACCCTTGTAGTAACTGTATGAGGGCAATACTATTATCCCCATTTCACAAAAGAAGAAAAACAGACTCAGAGAAGAATTGTCCAAGGTGATACAGACAGGAAGAGGTACAAATGAGCTGTAACTCAGATCTGTATAATTTCCAACCCCAGGCTCTTAACCACTAAGCTAAACCAGTATATTAAGATAGGCAGGCATAATCAAATGCATTAGGTGACCTAATTCTAGACACGATTTTATGCTAAGGGGTTAATTGTAATTTGTTTATGTGAAAGGTAGTTTTCATTTTCTATTTCCCATTCATGCTTTGCATCTGAATGATGGAACTGTGTTTTTGTGAAGGGTCTCAATAGAAGTAAGAGAAAGAAAAACATCCCAGATGATCCACCAATAGTCATGCAAAGTGAATAAACACACTTTGACACAGGCCTGTAATTAGTTTTTTTTGTTTGTTTTTTGGATCTAAACTAGGAGGATGGTTGAAGTAAATGGAAAATAAGTGAAGGGAGGATGCCTGAATACTTTACACCCTATTATCCTAGTCTTGTATGTGTTTCACAGTTTTTCCTAATTCTTTAGATGGAACATTATTACGGGGCAGCAAGGGCTGTGGATTCAGACTCTCTGAGTTCAAATTCTGGCTCTATTATTGACTATTTCTGTGGCCTTGGGACAATTAATTAATCTGTCTGTGCTTCAGTTTCCTCACAATGAGGTTTAGGGAAACTAACGCTACGTATTTCATAGTGTGCTTTAGGATTAGATGAACTACTAATAGTGAAAAGCATTAAGAACGTTACTGGCACAGAGTAACGTTTTAAAAAGGTTGGCTATTACTGTTATTCTAAAACTAAGCAGAAAAAAATAAAAACACATTTTTTCCCAACAGATTTTGATGGTCACACTTCGTTATTGCCTCCCTTTGCCCACTTACTTATCCTGGTATTTCCGTATGGGGCACATGTTGACTCAGAGGCTTCTCTTGCTTTGCATTTGACCTTGTTAGGGTGACCATAAATCAAAGCAGGAAAAAGAAAGTTGAATGGCTTTCTTATCATTCCTTTTCCT
Source organism: Galeopterus variegatus (assembly GCF_000696425.1). Lineage (NCBI taxonomy): Eukaryota > Metazoa > Chordata > Mammalia > Dermoptera > Cynocephalidae > Galeopterus > Galeopterus variegatus. The sequence continues at coordinate 132,525 of NW_007728768.1, read as the reverse complement.
GACAAACTTCTTCAATTCTTGATCTCAAACAGGATGAAAATGTACAGGCAGACAATTTTTTCATAACTGAAATTATACAGACAGCCCTTATACTTGTACTGAAAGTTCCATTTTCATTTAGCATTTATTTCCTAGAGTGTAATTTTAAGTTAAAAAAAAATCCTCAGTAACATTAATCTAAAAAAAATTTTGTTAATGATGTTACCTCTGGTACTCCAAGATGATGAGGCTAAAATATAAATAAATGGGAGAATTTTTTTTTTTTTTTAGATTCCTACTTGAAGGTGATTTGGGGATCCCATGGACATGAATATTTATATCATTTTCCCACTGTGATACATATGAAAGATGATTTTGAGATTAACACAGTCCCATGTGTGTGCTGACTGATGGTAATCTTCAGCTTCTTTCAAGAAGTCAAGTGAGAAAGCCATCAAATAAGTGTGGTTTTATTATTTTTTAGAGCAGTTTTAGGTTTCCAGCAATATTGAGCAGAAAGTATGGAGATTTCCCATATATGCTCTCCCCCAATACATGCTTAGCCTCCCCCATTATCAACATCCCCCACCAAAATGGTACATTTGTTACAATTGATGAACCTACATCGATACATCATTATTACCCAAAGTCCACAGTTTACATTATGGCCCACTCTTGGTGTTGTACATTCTATGGGTTTGTACAAATGTACAATGACATATTTCTACCATTATAGTATCATGAAAGTAGTTTCACTGCCATAAAAATCCTTCGTGCTCTGCCAGTGTGGCATTAGTTTAACACAAAAATTTGAACCTTTTCTTAGTCATCCTATAAAAAGCAAATCCTTTGAACATGTTGAAACTTTATAATTAGTAATCATACTGACAATAAACCTCAGAAATGACTCTGAGTCATGATGGACACTGAGATTAAGAACGAGCTAACTTGTCAAAGCATTTCACCTTACAGAAGAAGAGATGGGAGGTCGGTTGCTCAGGGTCACACAATGGTGAATGATACTCCAGGACTTGACTCTGGGCTCAGTTATGCAGTCCACAGACTTACTGAGCTTCTTCTGTGTGTCAGGCCTCAGGCCTAGTATAATGACGAAGGAGACTCTTCCTACTTCAAGGATTGGGAGAGTCAAGAGTGGGATGGGAACAACTGATGAGTAAAGCATCAATTACAGAACAGTATGAGGAATAAGTACAGGGTTAGTGGGAGCGCAGATCAGGGGAATCAAACCAGGTGTGGGAGTAGGGTTGAGAAAGGCTGCCCAGAAGAGGTGATATCTAAGCTAGGTCTGAAGAATGAATGGAAGACAAGTCATATTTGACCAATTGATAATCTATATTAAGGTAAGACTATGTCCAAAATTGGCGTCACAGGCAGTAAAACAGTTCTCAAGCAATCCTACTCTTGGAAGCTTAGCATGAGATAGAACCTTTAGCGGGGTAATAATAAATAACAGTTCTCATTGATTTATTGTTGTTAATTTTTCAAAGCATATCTGTAATAGGATTTCATGTGATCCTCTCAATGGCCCCATGGGTGAGGGAGGTCAGGTATAATCAACCTCTCAAAGAATGACCTAAAATGAATTTAGAAGTAAATAAGGTGAAATTACAGTAGATGTGACTCTTAATTTTTTTGTCTGGGATATGAAAGAGCCTCTGGTTGCTTAAATACACATCGTCCATCTTGTGAAGTAGAATTTTGTACATTGGAGAAGTGAAAAATGCCATATCAGTTATGTCAGTCAATGTTCTTTCCATGATTACCTTGCATTCTAATTGAACTACTCCACCTATAGCCTTTGACCCTACAGCCACAGGATGCTTCTATCTCCCCTCTGGTCACAGCTAATTCACTGGAATAGGACTCTTTGATCCAGATCCTATAACACAGGGCTAGGCTGACTGGATTTTCTTCATGATAGATTCAGTTATTAGCCCTAACTTTTCACTCTTCATTTTATCCACATTCTTATGAGCATGGGCTTCTTATGAGCAAAGAGAACTTTCCCACTCTGGACTTTGGCCTTGCCATGTGACTCATGTTGGTCAATGACATGTAGGTGGAAGCATCAGTGTGTTATTCCGAGCCTAGGTTTTAAGAGGCCTTGTGTGTTTCTGCTCACTCTCTTGTGTCTCTGTCATACTATGAAAAATAGTTCTCCTGGACAACTTCTGCCCCCATTCCCTGGGTCTTAGAATGTCCACATATGGAGCAGAGTTGCCCAGCTGAACCAGATAAGGTCAGCTGATTTCCAGCTTACTCAGAGATCCACAGGAATCAATGGTTTATGTTTTGCCATTGATGTTTGCAACTAACTTGACTGAAGACCAGTGGATGGTGTGCTCTTGAGCTGAAAGCTTATGTAGACTTTGTGGCTTGGTCTGCCATTTTGGGTCACAGATGAGTAAGTAGAAGAAGCCAGCCTACAGAGACAGGTAGGGAGTGGAACATGCAAGTGACAGAGATAATCGTCATGACTTCCAACTGCTCTTCTAGGTTCAGCTTCTAAAGGCAGGCAGCTATGGGAGCAGGTCATAGGACCCTGGCCACTGGACTGAATTTCCTGGCTGGCATTCCCAACTGTGGGAGGATGAGTTAGCAGTGGGCTGTTTTAGAGAAACTAAGATACCATGTTGTTTCTTGAAATTAGGCCAAATTACTAGCAGTAGAAATGAGGAGCAGTGTCACAGCATGGTCTCTACAAGGTTGTCTTGAAGCTGAGTCATCTGAAAACAAGGACAGTTTAAATCTTTCTGTTGGAGAACAAGATCAGTTCAAAAGTCTAGGGAGTAGCTGGGCCTATAGTGGGGATCAAGATTTTCCAGAGACAAGTAAAGGAGATACCAGGGGCAGCTGTTATTTTGTCCAGTTCTCTCTCTCGTGTTTCTTTTGAAAATGTTCCTGTGAGAAACATTGCCTGACTTCCCTATCCAGCTTCAGCTGTACCATCTCCCTACCAGACTCAGAAGTGGTCAGGCTTAACACCTCATCACTCTGCCTTCCCTCTCTCCTCATCCCAGGTAGATTGAACCAAGAGATTACTCCCTCCTGACCCAAGAGAATCAGTCTATGTGGCTTGGATGGGGCTGAACCTGGCTACAGGGGTATGCATGTGCTGGAGACCTGACAAACAGACTGGCCCATCTCCTTGGCTACAGTGGTTGGTTCAGTCTCAATCCAAGGCCCCAGCTGGGGCAATCATAGTCCTCACTGGGAATTTTCTCCCAGAAGTTTGAGGAGAGAGTATTATTTCTGCTCTGATGGCTGAGCTGGTAGGGTCTTTGGGTAGACTTGCCAGTGGCTATTTTGATACCACTCATTGAGAATCTGAGGATGAATTCTGGCAGATGAAAGAAGTATGGTGAAGAAGTAGAAGGGTAGGAGGGAGGAAGAGAGAGAGATAAAAAGAAAGCAAGCAAGCTGAAAGCTAATTCTACCTCCTGGATTTGCCAGTATGAGGCCAATAAATCCCCTTCCCTCTTTTTTTTTTTTTTTTTTTAAACTAGCTTGAGTTAAGTTTTTATCACCTCTGACTAACAGTCTTGACTAATCCTGAAGGGCCATTAACATAGAGAGGAGGCAGGCCATTGTGGGGACTAGGTCTGCTTTACTGGCACAGAATTCAGTTTCCAAAAAAAAAAAAAAAAAAATAAACCAAAAAAAAAAAAAAAAAAAACCCCTTCCCCCTTTTTTTTTTTTTTTTTTTAAACTAGCTTGAGTTAAGTTTTTATCACCTCTGACTAACAGTCTTGACTAATCCTGAAGGGCCATTAACATAGAGAGGAGGCAGGCCATTGTGGGGACTAGGTCTGCTTTACTGGCACAGAATTCAGTTTTTTAAAACACAAGAGACAAAGGTGCAGAGATTCCTCTGAAGGCAGGACAAAAATAGTGAAATCATAAAGGAGACCAAAGGGGCTGGCCCGGTGGCTCACTGCTACAGTGCACCGCTTGGGAGTGTGGCAGCGCTCCCGCCAAGGGTTCGGATCCCACATACAGACCGGCCGCTCACTGGCTGAGCGAGGTGCGGGCGCAACACCGAGGGTTGTGATCCCGTTGCCGGTCCCGGTCCAGTACGGGCGCGACACTGAGGGTTGCGATCCGTTGCCGGTCACGAAAAAAGACAAAAAGGAAAAAAAAAAAAAAACAAATAAAGGAGACCAAAGAGGAGACCTACCTCTTGATAGTCCTAAGTCAATTTACATTCTACTTATTAGGTAAAGATTTGCATAAGACTTTTAAGCCTTGCTATGCTTTTGTCATCTCAGTAATGGATACTGATCAAGCTATCCTGCCTGGATTCAAATCCCACTTTTACCAATTACTAACTGTGTGAATCTTAACCTCTCTAAGTAGCAGCCTCATCTGTAAAATAGGGATATAAGTAGTGCCTGTCTCATGCAGTTGTTGCCAGAATTAAGTGAATTAATTCATGCAAAGCTCTTAGAAGAGTGCTCAATAAACACACAATAAATGAAACTAATTGTGACTATCTAAAACTAGCTGAGATGGGTTTCATTTTCCTATCTCAAGTCATTTGAAAGCTGTCTTGCGGGATGTAAACTGAGCATGGGCAAAGGGATAGGACCATGCCCTCGGGAGCCTGACCATTCTCTACCAAGGTGCTGGATCCAGATTAGATGAATCAGAAGACTGGATTCAGAATCGACCAATTGGCTCCTGACTTTATCAGCCAATCAGCCCTTGTCTGTGTCAACCAATGTTTTTGCCTTATTAGCATATTTGGCTCAACTTGGAGCTAGCCAATCCCCTATCACCTTGTCATATGGCCTGATTCAGACCAAACCAATCAGGTTTACCTAGTACCCCTTTAAAAGCCTGTTTAGCCCTAGGGTCTGGGAGACAGATTTGAGAACTGTTTCTCTTGTCTCCATGCCAGTCAACTTTGCGAATAAAGCCTTTCTTCTCAAAAAAGCCAGTGCCATGGTATTGGCTTCTGTGCACATTGGCCAGTGAGCCCTTGCTTAGTAACATTATTATTGTCATTATTAGTTGTTTTCATTGATCATATTTGTTACTTTGATGTGTAAGGCAGCAAGGATGATGTATTTGTGTAGGCTCAAAAAGGTGTGGAGTAGAAACCTTAGTGGATGATGAAAAACTCAGATGAACAAATACCCAAAGTTTCTGGGAAAAAGGAAGTGGGTAAACCATGAGTGAACCAGAACTTGTAATGACTCCTGGGTGTTCGTTCTGGCAAAAGGTGTTTGGGAATCAGTTATGTATAATGTACAGATAAAGACATTGAGAACCAGACACTGATGTGTTCTAGGCCAGAAAAAAATTATAGGCAGGGCTGAGACTTGAACCCAAATCTTATGACCATAATTGGGTACGCTTTCCAGGTCACCATAGTGTGAGCAATGTGAGGGCAGGAACTGTGTCTGTTACCCTGAGGGTTTGAAGAAATTGGTATTGGATGAATAAATGAATGTGACCCAGAATGACTCTTCTGGTAACAATTGTTATTTAAAAATTATGCCAAACTTGGTGGCTTAAAACAAAAACCATTTTATTACACTCATGGATTTGGGGTGAGGAATTCATGAAGGACTCAAGGAGGCAATTTTCACTTTGAGGTTCCTCGTGCTGTAATAGTCAAATGTCATCTGGGGCTGTAGTCATCTGAAGTCTTGATTCAGTTGGATATCCAGGATGTCAACTGGGAGCTCAACTGAGGCATCTGGAGCATCTATATGCAGCCTAATCACGTTGGACTTCTTACATGATGGCTCAGGACTCCAAGCAGGAGTATCGCAGTGAACAAGGTGGAAGCTGCCTTTCCTTTTCTGGCCGAGCCTCAGAAGTCTTACAATATTATTTTTACCACATTCTGTTGGGTATGGATAAGTTACAAGCCTGCCTAGGTTGAAGAGGAGAGGACGTAGGTTCCACCTATTGATAGGTAGAGTGTCAAAGAATTTGTGGCCATAAAATTAAAACTTCCACAATGACCTTCCCTATACTTGTAAGTTTTATCCATGTAAATAGACCCTGCAAGGGCTAGTCTTGATGCTGGTCATTCCCCAGGTTACCTGATATCCTTCAGGGCATGAGCCACTGAGGTACCACCTGTTTAAAGACCCTGGACACACACCCTCTTTGTGCTGCTGCTTATTTCAAGCTCCAGCCACCAGTGAGATACTAATCTTGCCCCTATGTAGCATGGTTCTTGCTCTTTGCTCCATGCCCACCCCCCTTTCTCACTTTCCCTGGAGATGAGGCTACACCCTTTGCAGCAGCTGTTCCAGAGTGAGGCTACCACCAGCCCATTCTCCCATCAGCACCCGCTCTGAGAGTTCCACTCAGCTCAGTGTGATGCATACTGCTTTGGTGCCACTCCCAGTTCCACTGCTTACAGCCCAAAGGGTTTCCAGATTAGGTTCCTTTGGTTTAGGAAAATATGCTTATAAAAGTCTCTTTAATGGAGGATGAACTGGTGAGGCACAGAAGTGATCTGTGCTACTAACAGAAAAGAGAAAGTCCTGAGAAGATTTGCTGCTTTTCCTGTAGAAACCCTTCCTTGGGGGACATTAGGGTCACTGGCCAATGGTCTCTGAAGACAATCCTGATTCTGATTCTGCTGGTTTTTCTAGGAACCTCCTAGAAATAAAATATAACCCTGAGACTTTTACCATAGTAAAAAATTTCTAAGTAAATCAAAACACGGGAATACAATATGCAGATCGATGCAATAAATGTCTGCATTGCTATATTTAAAATTTTCAATTTTTGAAGAGGTTTGGTTCGCTACCAAGATAGTCTGAAACACTGGAATCTCATTAGTTATTAAGAACCAATTAGGTGGGAAGTTGTCAATTTGCAAACTAATTTTGGACTTATAAGAGGAAAAATAAACCAAATTATTTTAAGGTACCACAAGCTTCTCTCACACGTCTAAATATAATTATGCCACAGCCAACATAGATAATTCTGCCCCAAATGCAAATTTAAGATAAGACTAAACAAGAACTTTCAAGCCCCAAGGAAAATATTTATGAACAGTCTGAAAGAGGAATAATGGTAATTTATAAGGTAGTTTGGGAAATGAGATTCAAACGAATATTATGTTCAAACTATATGTTATGGTTAGAGAGTCCCTGAAGCTTAGAAGAAAAAAAAAATCATGAAATTAGAAAGCTAGTCCTTAGGAGGTGAAAGATGTGGTAATTATCTTGGTTGTGGTTAAGGGTACAGGTAATTCATTTTAAGTTACAATCCACTGTATTTTCCTTCCTGAATTCTCACATGAAGCAATTTCAGTAAGATGAAAAACACCAAATTGAAAAAATGGTTGATTTGGCTTTCTTCATCACCTCATGAACCGAATCAAAAAGCCTGTAGAACTGATAGCCCCAATTGTGAAGAAGGTGAACTGGCTAAGAAAAACGAGTCTTCCGAAAGCTAATTCAGAAGCAAACTAAAATTGGTTGCTATTTTTCTTAATTCTTCTCCATTTGAGGACAGAGAACCTATATTATTCAGGAAAAAAAAAAAAAAAAAAAGAACTCAGTAATCACCACGGGACTGCTGTGACGGTGCAGGGAGACATTATTAAGAGGTTTAATAGAATCAGTGTGGGTCACTGAAGACGGGAGACCCAGGGTAAGATACTTGGAAGTCTGTGTTGTGTGTGTCCTTTTGTCTCTCATAGTGAGAGATGCAGTGTTTGGTGGTGGGAAGGCCTATAGCTTTCCTAAATCTGGCTGGCTGCCTTGTGTTAGCAAAAAGTTACTTTGGGAGACACTGCTACCCATAATGTTGAACTCAGAGAGGAAAAATAGCATTGGGTGGCAAAAAATTTGGTCCTTATTTGAAGACATAATAAATTCAAGAGATTATAGGTGTTGCCTTAAATGACCTTAAATTTGATCCATTTGCAAGTGGAGCCATATGTTAATGGAGGCTACCCAAAGGATTGGCTGTGGAGTATCAGCCTCTACTGCTTTGTCAAGGCTGTCTGGCTGGCCCCTGCAGCTTGTCTGCTTCTGCTGTCTCTCCTCTCTGACAGCCCCAGTGGAGGGGCCATGTGGTAGCTCTGGGTTCCATAGGACCTTGGAGAAACCTAAAGCAAGCTCAAGAGGGCCTCTCCAGAGCACAGGCCCCTTAAGGGACAGAGCAGAGAACTTCCAATAGCATCTTGAATGTTGGTTTTGGCCTCTGATTTATTTTCAGAATCTGTTTACATAGAAAGTTCCCAAATAACCAACATCTGGCTAATAGTCCTGTTTACAAGAATCCTTGTAACAGAAGTAGCTGCTAGCTCACCTTGTTCCACCTCCTGTCTTAGACTCCCTTTCTATGTTCAAAAAAAAAGTCTTGAAGCTTAATTTTGGAGAGTTTAAAGCTTAGTTTTGAGGAGTTTGTGGGCTCACAGGTGAAGGAAGGAAGGAAGCTGTAAAAGAGAGTGTATTCTAAGGCAGGGATGGGTAGGACTTCTATCCTACCATCTTTCCTCTCCTGCTGCTCATTTTTACTTGTTTTAATTAAAACTTTGGTTGAGTTGGCAGTTAAGCATTTTGAGAGCATAGTCATTTTGCTAACCTCTAACCCAGACTTCTCTGGACTCTAGATACACAGATCTAACTCCTGTCCAAGTACCTCTACTTGGATGGCTCAAAGGCACCTCAAACTCAACACTTCTAATGCAAAAATCATAAAGTATCCTTCCCCTATCATCCACTCTTTTACTGCTTTTCCTAACGAAACTTCATAGAGCAAAGTCAGCTTTCATTATTATTTTTTTGCAGTTATTATTTAAATTTCATTTTTAAAAACATACAAAGGAATATAAAGGGACAAAGATGATGTAAATTTATGTCATTTTAATGGAGGAATTTATATTTTAAAATGACATAAATATTCACTGTCTTAAAATTTTGTTTTCTTTTTATTTTAATTTATCAAAAGGCAGTGTAGTTGATTTTCGTGTCCATTTACCAATTCCTGATTTTCTCTCCTCCCGCCTTACCCCCCATTAGCATAATATCTGTTCACTTGTCCTAACAAGTTCAAGGAATTGTTGTGATTGTTGTGTCTTCTCCCTGCCCCCCATTTATATGTTTGTTTATTTATTTATTTATAACCCCTTGGTGTATTAGTCTGTTTTGTGTTGCTATAACAGAATACCTGAGACTGGGTAATTTATAAAGAACAGAGGTTTATTTGGCTTATGATTCTGGGACAGCTGCATCTGGCATGGGCCTCAGGCTGCTTCTACTCATGGTGGAAAGCAGCAGACAGCAGCAAGTACAAACAGATCACTTGGTGAGAGGAAGCAAGAGAGTTGCCAGCGTCTTTTTAAACAACCAGCTCTCCTGGGAACTAATAGAGCATGAACTCACTCGTTAATCCCCCATCTCCCAGGGAGAGCATTAAACCATTCATGAGGCATCCGCCCCCCTCACCCAAACAGCTTCCAGCATTGCCACACTGGGGATCAGATTTCCACATGAGTTTTGGAGAGGACAACACATCCAAACTCCATCACTTGGTTAACTTTATTCCTAGGTATTTTATTTTTTTGGTGACTGTTGTAAATGGGTTAGCTTTCTTGATTTCTTTTTCTGCTAGTTCATTATTGGAGTATAGAAATGCTACTGATTTTTGTGTGTTGATTTTGTATCCTGCAACTTTACCAAAATCATTTATCAATTCTAAGAGTTTTTTGGTAGAGTCTTTAGTCTGTTCTATATATAGGATTGTATCATCTGCAGACAGGGACAGTTTGACTTCATCTTTTCCAATCCGGATGCTCTTTATTTCGTTCTCTTCCCTGATTGCTCTGGCTAGTACTTCCAACAACATGTTGAATAGGAGTGGTGAGAGTGGGCATCCTTGTCTTGTTCCTATTCTTAAGGGAAAAGCTTTCAACTTTTCCCTATTCAGGATGATATTGGCAGTGGGTTTGTCATATATGGCTTTAGTTATGTTGAGATACTTTCCATCTATACCCAACTTATACAGAGTCTTTATCATGAATGAATGTTGAATTTTGCCAAATTCTTTTCAGCATCTATGGAGAAGATCATATGGGTTTTTATGTTTGATTTTATTGATGTGGTGTATCACATTTATTTATTTGCATATGGTGAACTAACCTTGCATCCCTGGGATGAATCCCACTTGATCATGGTGTATAATTTTATGTATTTGTTGCTGTATTCTATTAGCTAGTTTTTTACTGAGTATTTTTGCGTCTAAATTTATCAAGGATATTGGCCTGTAGTTTTCATTTTTTGTTGGATCTTTGTCTGGTTTTGGTATCAGGGTGATGTTTGCCTCATAGAATGAGTATGGGACAATGGCCTGTTTCAATTTTTTGGAATAGTTTGTAGAGAATTGGTATTAATTCTTGTTTGAAGGTTTGGTAGAATTCTGAAGTGAAGCCATCTAGTCCTGGGCTTTTCTTTGTTGGGAGACTTCTGATAACTGCTTCAATCTCTTTTATTGTTATTGGTCTGTTCAGATTTTCTATGTCTTCTTGGCTCAGTCTTGGTAACTACCAAGACTTGTGTGGGAAGAGAAATATATCATTTCCTCCAGATTTTCACATTTGTTGGCAAATAGTTGTTTATAGTAGTCTCTAATAATTCCTTGTATTTCTGAGGTATCACTTGTAATATCACCTTTTTCATTTCTAATTTTTGTTCTTGTATTTCTGAGGTATCACTTCACATTTGTTGGCAAATAGTTGTTTATAGTAGTCTCTAATAATTCCTTGTATTTCTGAGGTATCACTTGTAATATCACCTTTTTCATTTCTAATTTTTGTTATTTGTGTCTTCTCTCTTCTTTTTTTAGTTATCCTTGTTAACAGTTTGTCCATTTTATTTACCTTTTCAAAAAGCCAATGTTTGGTTTCATTGATCATTTGTATTGTTTTTTGGGTTTCTGTTTCATTTAGTTCTGCTCTGATCTTGATTATTTCTTTCCATCTACTAACTTTGGGTGTGGATTGCTCTTGTTTTTCTAGTTCTTTAAGGTGAAGTGTTAGGTTGTTGCCATCTTTCCATTCTTCTGAAGGAAGCATTTACTGTGATAAATTTCCCCCTGAGTACTGCTTTTGTAGTATCCCAAAGGTTTTGATCTGATGTGTCATTATTTTCAATAAATTTTTTATTTCCTGTTTAATTTCTTCTTGGACATGTATGCACAGGTTTTGGTATGATATGTTGTTATTTTCATTAGTTTCAAGAAATTTTTTGATTTCTTGTTTAATTTCTTCTTGTTCCCACATGTCATTAAGTAGAATGTTGTTTAGTTTCCATGTGTTTGCATAGTTTTCAGAGCTTCATTTGTTATTGATTTCTAATTTTAATCCATTGTGATCTGAAAAAATACATGGGATAATTTCAATTTTTTGAATTTGTTAAGACTTGATTTGTGATTAGCATGTGGTCCATCCTGGAGAATGATCCATGTGCTGATGAGAAGAATGAATATTCTGAGGTTGTTGGATGGAATGTTCTGTAGATATCTGCCAAGTCCAATTAGTCTAAAGTGTTGTTTAGATCTTGTGTTTCTCTGCTGATTTTTTTGCCTAGATGATCTGTCCAATATTGAGAGTGGGGTGTTCAGGTCCCCTGCTATTATATTATTAGTGTTTGTCTCTTTCTTTAGGTCTAATACTGTTTGCTTTATAAATCTGGCTGCTCCAATGTTGAATGCATATATATTTATGATTGTTATGACTTCTTGCTAGATATATCCTTTTATCATTATATAGTGGCCTTCTTTATCTCTTTTTATGGTTTTTGGTTTAAAGTCTATTTTATCTGATATAAGAATAGCTACTCCAGCTTGTTTTTCATTTCTATTTGCATTGTATATGTTTTTCCATCCTTTCACTCTTAGTCTATATGAGTCTTTACAGGTGAGGTGAGTCTCTTGAAGGCAGCATATTGTTGGCTCCATCTTTTTAATCCAGTCGGTCAGTCTGTGTCTTTTGAGTGGGGAATTCAATTCTTTTACATTAAGAGTTATTATTGAAAGGTGTTGATTTACTCCTAACATTTTATTGTTTTTTGTTTGGATGTTTTAAATATCTTTAATTCCTTTCTTTCTAATTTACTATTTGTCTTCTGTGTTTGTTGGTTTCTTGGGATGGTAGATAAACCCTTTTTTCACTTTACTGCTAGCTTTTTTATTTCACTGGTGGGGTTTGTTCTTTCTTGAGTATTCTTGGTAGTGACAGTTGTATTTCAGGTACAAGACCCAGTACTCCCTTGAGAATTTCTTGTAAGGCTGGTTGTGTGGTTGTGAACTCCCACAGTTTATCTTTGTCTGATAAGTATGCAATTTGTCCTTCATTTTGGAAGGATAGCCTTGCCGGGTAAAGTATTCTTGGTTGGCAATTTCTGTCTTTTAGTATTTTGAAAATATCATCCCATTCTCTTCTGGCTTTTAGGGTTTCTGACGGAAAGTGTGTTGTTAGTATGATAGGGGATACCTTAGAGGTGACTTGACAGTTCTCCCTTGCAGCTTTCAAGATTCTCTCTTTGTCTTTGAGTTTTGCCAATTTGATTATAACATGTCTTGGAGAGGACCTTTTTTGGTTGAATATGTTTGGGGATCTTTGAGCCTCCTGAATTTGAATATCTGTCTTTCACTATACGTGAGAAGTTTTCTGCTATTATCTCATTGAGTATGTTTTCTGTGCCATTTCCTTTTTCCTCCCCTTCTGGAATACCCATGATTCAGATATTTGAGCCTTTAAGGTTGTTTGTTATCTCTCTTAGATTTTCTTCAATTTTAAAAATTCTTTTTCTTTTTTTTTTCTGCCTGTGTTATTTTGAAAAGGCCATCTTTAAGGTCAGAAATTCTCTCTTCTGCTTGTTCTAGCCTGCTGGTTAAACTCTCTGTTGTGGTTTTTATTTTGTTGAATGAATCCTTCAGCTCCACAAGCTCTGCTACATTCTTTTTCAGGTCATTGATTTCTTTGTACATTTCTTCTTTCGGGTCCTGTGTACTTTTTCTCATTTTGTTGTGTTGTCTAACTGAGTCTTCTTGTATCTCATTTAGTTTCCTTAGAATTATTGCTCAAATTTCCTTGTCAGTCATTTCAAGGACTTCCTTTTCTATAGGATTTAGAACTTGAGAGTTATTATATTCCTTTGGTGGTGTCATACTTTCTTGGTTTTTCATATTTCTGGTATCGCTCTGTTGGTGTTTAGTCATTGTTGCAGAGTGTTTCTCGGTCCACTTGTTCCCCCTGGTGTCTAGCCTGGATCCTTCAGGGCCTGCCTGTTTAGTGCTGCTGCCTTGGGGTCTGGGGGTCAGTAGGTTGGTCAAAGTCAGCTTTTAAATATGTAAATCTGATCATGTCCTTTGTTACAACTCTCAGATGGCTTTCGGTGGCTCTTAGAATAGAGGTCTAAATCTTTATCAAAGACTTGTATCACCTGGCTCCTACTGATCTCTCCATGTTTATCTTGTACCTCCTTCCATGTGGGTTTTCCAGCAGCAGACAATGAGACAGAGTTTTTGGTACACGTTTACTAATAAACACTAATATCTGTGAAAGGAAAGGAGGAGGAAGCAACATGGGGCAGTTGAAGAAGTTGAACTTTGATGCAGGGTCATCAAACCTTGGCCAGCCCAGTGGGGAGCTCCAGGGTGAGTTTTGCTCATCAGAGTTATCCTGCTTCAGGCCTTTATATTTTGCCTAGCCTTGACCTCAAGCATGACTGCAGGCATGAACTTGGGCAAAGTGGGTCTCTCTAGCCCTGGCAGATGCTGAAGGAGCTGACAGCTGGGGCATGTGCTTTCCTGGAGAGGGATCAGGGTGACCTCTGTCCATGTTTTCCATGCCCTTCTCTGTGTGCTCCAGCCATATTTGTCTTCTCCACTCCCTAAAACTCACAGAGCACTTCCTGTCAGACCTTTGTGTCTGCTTTTCCTTTTTCTTGAAGCGTTCCTTGCCCTGGCTCCTCCCACTTCCCATTATATACTGAATACTCCATCTCAATGAACATCTCATAGTTTGTAATTTGTACTTTTTAAAGAAGTAGATTATTTGACTAATTTTTCTGAATAGTTATTATGTACTGCTTATCTTCCCTACTATATTATAAGCTCCATGAGAGAAGTTTTGTGTATAGTTTATCTTCAGGGACTATTGGAGTGCCTAGCATATAATAAATGCTCCATAAACATTTGTTGAATGAATGAATGAATGAATGATTGAAAAGGCATCCTGGAGGCTCTGAGACCCTACTGAAAGAAGTACCAGGAGTAGGAGAAGGGTATATGTGGAAGGATGGAATCACATTTAATTTGTATATAGAGCTGGCTTTTTAACAACGAAGCATATGATATTTTTCATTCAGAAATTTAAAATGCAAATTATTCTACTCTTATAAACTCTCCATTTTCCTAATGTTGTTGAACTGAGAATATATTTGGGATCTGGTAAGCCATTTTCTGGCAAAGAGTCCAGGTCGTAATTCTTTCTTAGCACTACAACTCATGAGCATTTCTGTCAAAATTTATGTCATTATTACTATTAGAAAGCTTGACAATCTGTAATCCTCCTTTTAGGGGATTCTCTAGATCAAGGGTTCTGACTAGCCCTGAAATCAACCAGACTCAGGTCCTTACGTGGCTGCTCCAGCACCACAGGAACAGAAAGATTTTAAAACACCTACACCCTAAACCCACAAGGTTTAGCCTGGCAGTTCATTCAGACTTGTCCCATGGGCAGGCATGAGGGGATCAAGTATAGTTACCATCAGCCCTGCATAGGCTGGGCCTGGTAGAGTGTTTCTGTCTGGGAATTCTTTCCTAACATTTCCCAAGAAACATATATTTTTCCAAATCAAGAAATGTCAGTTGAGAAATCAGGAAAATGAGAAAATGTATTATAACTTTCCTGCAAGAATCAAAACTTAACAATCAACAAAGAGATGTTACTTGTTGGAAGGAATCCAGTGACCTCAAATGGAAGGCAAGAGGAGGAAATGCTGGCATGCTGAATGTGAGGTCAAGGTCAACATCTTCCAGGCAGGAGCATGTAGGAGCGAAGTGGTCACAATTGAATTGGTCAGTCTTTCTTGTAGCTGTTGATATCTAATAAGTGTGTGTTCATGGGCCTGTCTGCTGCCCATGGTGAGTCACACTTGCAAATAAAATAAATATTAGTCAGTTCATAGGCATTGAATAATTTGAACAAGTCCTGTGAGTGGTGTTCCAAGAAATAACACGTTTTGGGAGAAAAATAAGTCCTTAAATTGGCAATTTTGATATGCGATTCTCTGTAGTGCTGTTAAGCTTTCTAGGAGATACAAATGTTATATTATTTGAATATTATCCAATAATGTTTGATGACATTTTCTAGTTTGAATTGGCTACAGTCCTTTGTAAATATTATAATACCTAACGTTTCTTATTTATTAAGTATCTTTTTTCCCCCCAGATGTCAGCAATAATGAGTAAAGAGGACGAGGGATGTTGGAAGTATTTTAAGAATAGCTTGTGGGCCGGCCTGGTGGCGCACTGGAGAGTGCGCCGCTTGGGAGTGCGGCGGCGCTCCCGCCGAGGGTTCGGATCCCATGTGGAGACCAGTTCCCGCTCACTGACTGAGTGCGGTGCGGGAGCAACACCGAGGGTTGCGATCCTGTTGCCGGTCCCGGTCCGGTACAGGCGCGACACTGAGGGTTGCGATCCGTTGCCGGTCACGAAAAAAGACAAAAAGGGGAAAAGAAAAAAAAAATAATAGCTTGTGATTTTGAGAAATCCTGAGAATATCCGGGAATTCTGATTTCTCATTTCTGAATCCTAAAGATTAATAACTGTTAAGAATTTGGCAATATTAGCTTGGCATGAGCCCCAAGTGCCCCCTTGAAGGCTCACTCAGCAGCAGCCTTCCTTGTCAATCCCCTCTTGTTGGCCTCAGAGTGCCTGAGTTTCCAGCCTGATTCCTGACTTGGAGGCTGCTTTCCTGTTCTGGCTCTCTGGATGCCATCTTGAGCTACGGCTTCCTTGACAGGCCTTTTCCCCTTGCTCAGCTCCTCCTAGATTCTTCCCTTCCATTTTTGGCACTGACATTGCTCTTCATATCCTATGTGAAGACTGAGTTGTCACTGTATCCCAAATGGGCCACCTAAAGTATTCTGTGCTGGTTATTCACTGTTTTTGCCTTTCCCCTGGCCCCAGATCCATTTTCTCGCCACTTCTCTTCCCTGTTCTGAGTCACAAGAGGCTGACTCTGACATACTGCCTCCCCTGAGCTCCCTTTGGGTTGGGTTTTGGCCCACAGGCCAAATTCAGCCCACTGCCTGTTTTTGTTGATAAAGTTTTATTGAAACACAGCCATGCTCATTTGTTTATGTATTGTCTATGGGTATTTTCACACTACAGTAGCAAAGTCGAGTAGTTGTAATACAGGCTGTATAGCTCACAAAGCCTAAAATATTTGTTATCTGGGTTAGGCCAGTGGGAGCCTCCAGCGTTAGATCAGAGGGCAGAACTCCCGGCTTTGATGATTAGCTCTGGCATCTCTCCTGGCCTCTAGCTCCCAACAGGAGGCCCCTCCTCCAAGATTCCACCTCTCTTGAGCTGGAATAGTAATGGCTTCCTGAGCCTAGGAATATTAATGACTTCCTGCTGTTGCTAGTCTCTGGGCAACTCAATGTCCCTTGTTTGTTTCCTTAATTCTTCTCACAATTTTCTAAGTAGACCCTAATTAAGTCTCTTCATTTGAGCATCTTGAGTAAATTTTTCCTGCCGGGATCTGATTAGTGCAGCTTGACTACATGCCTCACCTTGTGCAGGCCCCCGTGGCAAGGGATACCAGTAGGTTGAGCTGGAGTCTGCTGTACCACCATGGGCAAGGTGATTTGTCTGTTGGTTAGCCCAGCAGTGTTGACTGCTGAGTTAGTGTCCCCAGTCAGGCTTTGCTCTGAAGAATAGCTTGTCCTTTTCTATTGCTGAACCATCCTCAAAGTTCCAGAATGCTCTGTGGCTGACGCTTATATAATTGTACAAGAAGCCAGTCTCTTTATACCTTTCTCTAGTAAAATATGATAAGCTTAGGAATCTCCATGAGTTAAACTGGTTTTAATTTCTCTGTTGGTATCTAGATCATTTTCTTCTAAAAGGGAGTTGGAATAGTTTCTTCTTTCAAGTATTCTAGTATCAGAAGCAGAAGTGAGTCTCTTGTGTAGATTTGTAGGGTTTTGGTTGGGATGGGGATACCATGACATCAGCTCTAAATCTGGATTTTTATGGTTTTTATTTGATGAGGTGATTTATAAATCTCTCATCTCACTAGCCAAATAATCCGTGGTTGCTGGCATTTCTTTCTATGGAAGTAATAGAAAAACTAATTTATTGCATGTCAACTATTGCCCAGGTTGCTCCAAAGCTTTCCCAAGAAAAAATTTAAGTTTCACAGTTTTAATTATACTTGCCATCTGAAGTATTAACTATAGAATACAAAATTAACCAAGGAAGGTTATGGGAGGAACGACATTTGAAAATGAGAAATCCCCAAGTATCATGAGAGTCAGGTATGACTTATATATTGACTTCAATAATCTTGTTTCCCATCTTCTTTCTGCCTCTCTGTTTGGCTATTTAAAATTCTCTATACAGTAATCAATTCAATAAAAACCCACACTCCTATTCAAGGAGAATTATGTAAAAAATTTAGGAATATAGGTCCTGAATCTACAATACTGGTGGTTGTTACATTGTTACCTATGAGTACAATGTCACAAGGATAGCAAGTACTAAGCAAAAACTTAATAATTAACACTTAGCTCTTTGTAGTTTATAAAACATTTCTTCATGCATTGTCTCATTGATCCTCAATAATCTTGTAAGTTGCATAAATAACTCCAACTTTATAAATGAGCAAATTGAGGCTAAATTATTTGTTCAACATAATATACCTAGTAAGTTTTCATATTGTTAGTGGGGTCAAGGCTGGTGTGGAATTGGAAGGTTGATTGGTGGGACCTCCAACAGGAAGAAATGGGAGCTTGGCAAACTGAACTAGTTGCAGAGAATGGCCCCAGCAAGAATACCTGGACAGGCTAATCCCAGGAGCTGACAGGCAGAGCAAGTTTGGGCATGCTTCTGGCAATCTTCAGTATCAAAGGAGAGGCTACTCCAGTGGACAAATCACAGCAATGAAGAAAGACACTGAACTATTCTGGAATGTTCAGCAGAGACTCCCAGGCAGAAGCTTAGTGCCATGGACTGGGTCAACATAGGAAGCAGAGCAATGCCCATCAGTGCTGTTAATTCCACGTTCCACTCATGGGAATGCTTTGGCTTTTGTTATGTATTCTGACTTTGTCTCATTGGCTCTGTGGGTGGGTACTTTCAGTGCCAGAAACAGGGAGAAGGAGGGCAAGAAACATTAGGCAGGCCTGAGTCTGGAGGAACAGTTCTTTGTCCTTTTACTTCATCCTGCCATGGATGGGACAGGGTAGAAAATGAAGAAGAGGTAAAGAAACAGAGGTCAAGTGACCAATTGGTATACAGAGAAATGGGTGTAATCAAAAAACGCTTCACTGGTGCAAGTGAGTTTTTTAGCTTATTCTCAAAGGAAACAGAACATATGGCCTAATATTTGTTGTGACCCTTAATACAGTTAAATGATTACATCATTTGTGCTAAAGCCTAATCATATTTTATCATCTTCTCCAAGGAAGTCAATTTGGTCAACCTTTTTACAATCTCTCTTTACTTCTATTCTTATTTCCAAAGACGGTGAAGCAAAAGATCCTGCTTCCCATTTTCCACGGATATAAAAACTCTTTAGAGCTGCCCTGTTCAATATGGTAGCCATTACCCATATGTGGCTATTGAGTGCTTGAAATTCAGCTGTTCTTAATTGAGATGTTCTGTAAGTGTAAAATATACACTGGATTTTGAAGACTTAAAATGAAAAAAAATGTAAAAATCTCATTAATAATTTTTACATTGATTACATGTTGAAATAACACTATTTTGGATATGTTAGATTAAATAAATATATTATTAAAATTAATCCTACCTCTTTTTTTTTTTTACTTTTTAAATGTGGCTACAAGAAAATTTATAATTATATATGTAGCTCATGTTATATTTCTATTGAACAGTGCTTTTTTAGATAGAAGTGCCAGATTCTTAAAAGGTTGCTACCTTTCAGCCTTTGCCAAATGATTCTCTCCCCTCTAGGCCAGTTTTAACAAGTCAAATAATGCAGATTTCATAATTGGAAGGAAGGCTGAAAGTCATTTGGAAATTAGATGATGAAACTGCAATGGAACCATAACTCCTGCATTACAATTTGCTTTTCTGAGCCTTTTTTATTCCAAATGGAATAGTCACTGCTCTGTTCTCTCCTCTAGCTAATTTACATCTTATTTTCTTTCTGTCAGAAGTGTCATTCCCTGTGATTGATGAAACCATCTTTGCTAAGTGTAAAAACAAGGCCACCATGTTATTCAGACTTGATTCACGACAAATATTTTCATACTCTGGTTTGGAAAGAATTCATATAGTTGCTTGGAAACCTTTTAAAAAATTGCAATGTTTAGCTACTTTCAGAAATTAAAGTCAGGATTACAAGAACAAAAAATATCACTACCCTTGCAAATATGAAAAAAAATTGAGAAACTATCTGGCAGAACATTTTTTCTTTAAACCTAGGTCATGTCTATACATGGCCTCTGAATTAACCATTTTGTGACTCAGGGTTTTAGGACCATCTTAATGATGGGTTTCTACACAATTAATTGGATTGACAATACAATAGATTTCATTCACTTAGAAAAGAGTTGATTCAGGTTTTACAAATGATTTTCACAAGTCTATATTGTCTTCCCTTTATGAACACATCTGAGTCAGTAACAGTAATGTTAAAACTTTATAGTAATTATTACTTCAAAATAAGAAAGACATGTTAAACAAAAGGAAACCAACTCTCTTTAAGAGGCAATTGGCTATTCTAAACAGAGCTGCAGTGAACAGGGGAGTTCAGGTATACCTTCGACATGATGATTTCTATCCCTTTGGGTACATATGCAGTAGTGGGATTGCTGGGTCATATGCAGTTCTATCTGCAGTTGTTCGAGGAACCTCCACACTGTTTTCCATAATGGCCATGTTAATGTACAGTCCCACCAACAGTGTAGAAGAGCTCTCCTTTCCTCGCATCCTTGCCAGCATTTGTTATTCTTGGTCTTTTTAATAATGGCCAGTCTAAGTAGGGTGAGATGATATCTTAATGTGATTTTGATTTGCATTTCTCTGGAACCAACCTAAGTGTCCATTGACGGATGACTGGATAAGGAAAATGTGATATATATACACAATGGAATACTGATCAGCCATAAAAAGAATGAAATTCTGCTATTTGCAGCAACATGGATGAGTCTGGAGAAAATTATGTTAAGTGAAATAAGCCAAACAAAGAAAGAGAAGTACCACATGTTCTTGCTCATAACTGGCTGCTAGGAAGGAAGGAAGGATGGAGGGAGAAAGGAAGGAAAGAAGGAATGAATGAAAGAAAGAAAAGACCACAAGAATACATTGAACTTTCAGAAGGAGAGAACATACCAAAGGATATTAGAGACAGAGGGAGGGAGGGAGGGGGATATGGAAGGGATAGTTTAGGTAAAGGGCATAAAGACATCATGATTTGTAAGAATGAATATACTAATAATAAATAATAAAAATTTTTTAAAAGAGGCAATTGGGACCAATTACATGGTTATCTTTGCCCCCATGATGCCTTTTCCTGCTTTGTTTCTTTTTTATTGCCTTTTAATTTTATTTACATAATTTTACATTATATGAAATAAGTATGTATTTGATATATTCATTAAAATATCAGTAGCTCAGACTTGTTTATTATTTTCTATTATTATTTCAAGTTACATATAGCAACTTATTGTAAAATCCACTTTTATTTATTTATTTTAATTGATTATGCATATTCATGGGGTAAAAAGCAGACTGTCATCACTTGTGCCCAAGATGTAATGGCCAGATCAATACTATCAGCATGCCCATTACCACAAATTGTGATTATTCCCCGTGTCCCCTACACAATCCCTGACCTCGCTCCTGCTCACCCCTACCCCATTCCACTCAGCAACCCTAGGTATGTTCTCTCCCTCTGCAAGTCCAACATACCACTGTGGTCTTTCCTTCCTCACTTCTTTCTCCCTTAGCTCCCACCTATGAGTGAGGACATGTGGTATTTTTCCCCCTGTGCCTCGCTTATTTCACTCAACATTATTTTGTATAAGCTCATCCATGTTGCTGCAAATGGCAGAATTTCATTCTTTTTTTTGTCAGAGTAGTATTCCATGGTGTGTATATTCCACATTTTCTTTATCCAGTCATCTATCAATGGACAGTTAGGTTGGTTCCACATCTTGGCTATTGTAAATAGAGCTAAGGTGAACATGGGAGTGCAGGTATCCCTTCAACATAATGATTTCCATTCTTTTGGGTATATACCTAGAAGTGGTATTGCTGGGTTATCATATGGCAGATCTATCTGCAGTTGTTTGAGAAGGCTCCATACTGTTTTCCATAATGGCTGTACTAATTTTTAGTCCCACCAACAGTGTAGGAGTGCTCCTTTCTCTGTACATCCTAACCAGCATTTGTTGTTCTCCATCTTTTTTATAGCCAGTCTAACCAGGGTGAGATGATATCTCAATGTGGTTTTAATTTTCATTTCCCTGATGGTTAGTGATGTTGGGCATTTTTTTAAGTGCTTGTTGGCCATTTGTATGTCTTCCTTTGAAAAATGTCTATTCTACTCCTTTGCTCATTTTTTAATTGGGTTATTTGGTTTTTTACTATGTAATTGCTTGAGTTCCTTGTATATCCTGGGTATTAATCCTTCGTAGGATGTATAGTGTGCAACTATTTTCTCCCAGTCTGTAGGTTGTTGTTTCAGCTGTTGATTATTTCCTTTGCCGAGTGGAAGCTTTTTAGTTTGATATAGTCCCATTTGTTTATTTTTTCTTATGTTGCTTGTGCTTTTGGGGTCTTATTCATAAAGTCTGTGCCCAGTCTTAGTTCCTGAAGTGTTTCCCCTATATTTTCCCTTAGTAGTTTCACAGTTTGAGGTCATATACTTAAGTCTTTAATCCATTTTGAGTTGATTTTGTTATATGGTGAGAGGAGCAGGTCTAGTTTCATTCTTCTGAGTATGGATATCCAATTTTCCCAGCACCACTCATTGAAGAGGCAATCTTTTCCCCAATGTATGTTTTTGTTGCTTTTATCAAAAATCAATTGGCTGTAAGTCTGTAGGTTGATTTCTGGGCTCTCTATTCTGTTCCACTGGTCTGTGTCTACTTTTATACCAGGACCATACTGTTTTGGTTACTGTAGCTTTGTAGTATAATTTTGAAGTCAGGTAGTGTTATGCCTCTGGCTTTATTTTTTTATTTTTTGCTTCATATTGCTTTGGCTATTTGGGTCTTTTGTTATTTCATATAAGTGGTAGAATTGATTTTTCTATTTCTGAGAAGAATGTCATTGATATTTTGATGGGGATTGAATTGAATCTGTAAATGACTTTGGGTAGTATGGACTTTTCACAATGTTAATTCTTCCTATCCAAAAGCATAAAATGTCTTTCCATCTTTTTGTGTCTTTTAAAATTTCTTTCAATAGTGGTTTGTAGTTCTCATTCTAGAGATCTTTCACCTCCCTGGTTAAATTGATTCATAGATATTTTATTTTTTTTGGTGACTACTGTAAATGACCTTACTTTCTTGATATCTATTCTGTTAGTTCATTATTGGAGAATATAAATACAACTGATTTGTGGACATTGGTTTTGTATCTTACAAAATTACTGAAATTATTAAGCTCCTCTTCAGAGTTTTTTGACAGTGTTTAGGTTTTCCTACATATAGTATTTCGTTATTTGCAAATAGGACAGTTTGACTTCGTCTTTTCCAATATGGATGCCCATTATTTCTTTCTCTTGCCTGATTGCTCTGGCTAGTACCTCCAGTACTATGTTAGATAGGAGTGGTGAGAGTGGAAATCTTTTTTTTGTTTCTGTTCTTAAGGGAAAAGCCTTCAGTTTTCCCCCATCCAGGATGATATTGGCAGTGCGTTTGTCATGTATGACATTTATTTTGTTGAGATTTGTTTCTTCTATACCTAGTTTGCTGAGAGCCTTTATCATGAAGTGATGTTGAATTTTGTCAAATGCTTTTTCTGCATCTATTGAGATAGATTATATGGTTTTTGTCCTTGATTTTGTTGATGTGATATATCACAGTTATTGACTTGTGTACATTGAATCATCCTTGTGTGTCTGGGATGAATCCGACTTGATCATGGTGTATAATTTTTTGATGTGTTGCTCTATTCTGATTGCTAGTATTTTGTTGAGGATTTTCATCTATATTTATCATACATATTGGTCTATAGTTTATTTTTTTTGTTTTATCTTTGTGGTTTTGGTATCAAAGTGATGCTGGCCTCATAGAATGAATTTGGGAGAGTGGCCTCTGTTTCAGTTTTTGGAATAGTTTGGAAAGAATTGGTATTAAATCCTCCTTAAAGGGGTTTGGTAGAATTCAGTTATAAAGCCATCCAGTTCTGGGCTTTTCTTTGTTGGGAGATTGCTGATTACTGCTTCAATCTCATTGCTTGTTATTGAACTGTTAGGTTTTCTATTTCTTCTTCATTTAGTCTTGGCAGTTTGTATGTGTCCAGAAATTTATCCAATTCCCCCACCTCCAGGTTTTCAAATTTGTTGGCATATAGTTGGTTATAATAGGCTCTAATGATTTTTTGTATTTCTGTGGAATCAGTTTTAATGTCTTCTTTTTCATTTCTGATTTTTGTTATTTGGCTCTTCTCTCTTCTTTTTTTTTTTTCAAACCTAGGTAATGGTTTGTCTATTTTGTTTATGTTCTCAAGAAACCAACTTTTTGTTTCATTTATCTTTTGTATTGTTTTTTGGGTCTCTATATCACTTAGTTCTGCTCTAATCTTAATTATTTATTACCTTCTACTACCTTTGGGATTGGATTGTTCTTGTTTTTCAAGTTCTTTTAGGTGTAGAGTTGAGTTGTTTGCTTAAAATCTTTCTATTTTTTTGTTGTAAGCATTTATTGCAATGAACTACCCACTTAGTAATGCTTTTGATTCCCTGTTTAATTTTGTCTTGGACCCTTAGGTTATTTAGGAGCCTGTTGTTTTGTTTCCATTTATTTGTGTAGAGTCCTGAGTTTTGCTTGTTATTAATTTCTAGTTTTAATTCACTGTGGTCTGAAAAAATACATAAAATAATTTCAATTTTTAAAATTTTTTTGAGACTTTATTTGTGATCTAACATGTGGTCTATCTTGGAGAGTGTTCTGTGTGCTCATGAGAAGAATGTATATTCTGTAGTTGTTGTTTGAAATGTTCTGTAGATATCTGCCAGGACCAGTTGGTCTAAAGTGTAGTTTAAATCCTGTGTTTCTCTGTTGATTTGTTGCCTGGATGATCTGTCTAATGATGAGAGGGGAGTGTTTGGGTCCTCCACTGTTATCATATTGGTGTCTATCTCTGTAGAACTAGGGCTAGGGTCTGGAGCTCACAGACCCCTCAAGCCCATTCACAAACCCTTCTCACGCAGGTCTATGAGCTAGGTAACAGGCAAAAAGGTCCTTGGAGCCTTGGTTGAAGTAGGAACAGTCTTTATTCAGCACAAATACATCTAGGAGTTAAGCAGTCCACAGAGAAACTAAAAAACTCAACTGCTACTGGCAAAGTCCAAAGAAAAACTGAAACCCAACAGCTGCCAGCAGAGTAAACATGCTCTATTTTTAGATGCTTAGAGGCCAGCCTTCTTCACAAAACTGCAGAACACACAAAAGCAATTAACTAGAAAGATAAGTGGGTGCACATGCACACTAACTCCACCCACACAACTTGTTTACAAGAAATGTGCTGCTCAACCCCCCAGCCAGACCTGAGCCAAGGGAGCCTGACTAAATTATTTTATTTTCCCCACAATCTCTTTCTTTGGTCTATCTCATTCTTGACGTCTAAGAGTGTTTGCTTAATATATCTGGGTGCTCCAATTTGGGTGTATATATATTTGTGATTGTTATATCTTCTTGCTGGAATCCCTTTATCTTTAAATGGTGGCCTTCTTTGTCTCTTTTTATGGTTTTTGTTTAAAATCTATCTTGATATAAGAATAGCTACTACTGTTCATTTTTGTTTCCATTTGCATGTTTTATCTTTTTATATCCCTTCACTATTTGTCTCTGTGTATCTTTACTGGTGAAATGAGTCTCTTGAATACAGCATGTAGTTGGATCTTGCTTTTTGATCCAATCTGTTAGTCTATGTCTTTTGAGTGGGGACTTTAATCCATTTACATTTAGGGTTGTTATTGAGTGGTATTGTCTTATTCATGGCATTTTATGGCTTTTTGCATATCATTTGTTCCTTTCTTCTCTTTTGATTATTGGTCTTCAATATTTGTAGGTTAACATTTAGTTTCTTTTGTCTTTCTCATTTGCATTTGTGTTTTACTAGTGGGTTTTGTTCTTACTTGTGTATTTGCGGTAGTGATTATTGTTTTTCAGATTCCAGATGCAGGACTCCCTTGAGAATTTCTTGCAGTACTGGTCATGTGGTGGTGAATTCCTGCACTTTTTGTTTGCCTGAGAAATACAGTATTCCTCCCTCATTTCTGAAGGATAGCCATGCTGGGTATAGTATTCTTGGTTGGCAGGTTTTTTTCTTTTAGAATTTTGAATATTTCATCCCATTTTCTTTTTGCCTGTTGAGTTTCAGTTCAGCAGTCTGCTGTTAATCTGATGGGGGCTCCCTTATATGTGACTTGATCCTTTTCTCTTGCTGATTTTAGGATTCTTTCTTTGTCTTTGAGCTTTGCTGCTTTGACTACAATGTGTCTCAGAGAGGTTCTTTTTGGATTGAAACTGTTTGGGGATCTTTGAGCTTCCTGGATCTGAAGGTCTGTGTCTCTTCCTATACTTGGCAAATTTTTCATTATTATTTCATTGAATAGATTTTCAATGCCTTTACCTTTCTCCTCCCCTTCAGGAACACCTATGATTTGGATATTTGTGTGCTTAAGGTTGTCTGCTAGCTCTCTTACAGATTCTTCATTTTTTAAAATTCGTCTTTCCTTTTGTAAATCTGCCTGTGTTATTTCATAAAGACCATCTTCAAGTTTGAAAATTCTTTCTTCTGCCGATCTAATCTGCTTATGCTCTTGGTTGCATTTTTTATTTCATTGAATGCATCTTTCAGTTCCAGGAGTTCTGCTACATTCTTTTTTAAGGTATTAATCTCTTTGTATATTTCATCCTTCATATCCTGGAATTTTTCTTGTTTCATTGTGTTGTCATAGAAGGTCCTCTCTTATCTCATTAAGGTTCCTTTAGATGGTTACTCAGAATTCCTTTTTGTAGTGGGTTGAATTACATCCCCCCAAAACTCTCTGAAGCTTTAATTGTGTCTCCCAAGTTTTATATGTTAGAAATTTGGCCCTCACTGTGACTGTTAAGAGGGTGGGAACTCCTATTGTGGCAATTGAAAGGTGGAGCCTTGAATAGGTGGTTGGATTGTAGGACGATGCAGTAGTGAATGGAATAAAAATAGTAGTCAGGGCCATGGCTCTGAGGGCTTTAAAAGAAGCAGATAGTCTGTCTGTTGGTCTCTCTTTGTTCTCTCTGCTCCCACCATCTTGCAATGTGAGACCCCTGGGTCACTGTTACCACCACAATGGACTTTCCAGCCTCAGAAACTGTAAGCAATAAATTTTATTGTCTTTATAAATTACCCAGTTCCAAGTATTTTGTTATAATTAACAGAAACAGACTAATACACTTTTCAATCATTTCAAAGGTTTCCTATTCTATTGGGTCTGGTACTTGACAGTTACTGAATTCCTTTGGTGGTGTCATGTTTTCTGATTTCTTCATATTTCTAGTATTTCTAAGTTGATTTTTGGTCATCTGGTAGATCAATTGCTTCTTTTGTTACTCTGGAGTGGACTTTGAGGCAAAAGATGTCTTCTCCTTTTTCCAGGCTCCTCCAGTGACTCTCCTTGTGTCAATGAAGTCACATATGTGGTGGACCACCTACACAATGTTTCTAAGGCAGTGAGCTGTCCTCACAACAGTATCAGCCATGGTGGTGGCTGTTGTGGAGCACTTCTGTGGAAGCTGTCTGAAGCCTCGTGGTGGTGGTGCAGTGCACAGGGTCCTGTTTTCTGCACAGGTGGGGTGGGGCTCGATGGGTGGCCAGCCTGTTCTCCCACCTGCCCCATCTCCTCAATTGGCAGCAGCATAGCAAGGGGTCATCAAAATTCACTTTTAAATTTTAACACATGCATGGAGTTTTGTAACTAGCACTAATAGAATATAGAACAATTCCAACACTCTTAAGAGATCCCTCTTGCTATACCTCTTTGCAGTTAAAGACTCTCTGAACCCTTGATCCTTAGCAACCACTGATCTGTTCTCTTTCACTATAATTTTGCCTTTTCAGGAATGCCCTCTGAATGGAATCATATAGTATGTAACCTTTTGAGACTGGTTTTCTTTACTTAGCACAAAGGGTTTGAGATTCATTCATGTCATTGTATCTATCAATAGATATTGTTGTATCTATCCTTTTGATTGCTGACTACCAAAATTTGTTTATCCATTCACTTATTTAGGGGCATTTCATTAGTTTCCAGATTTTTCTGGCTACAAATAATGCAGCTGCAAATGTTCATGTACAGGTTTTTGTGTGAACATAAATTTTATTTCATTAGCTTAAATATCTAGTAGCGGGATTGCTGGGTCATGTGGTAAGGGTATGTTTACATTTTTAAGTGTATGTTTAAATTTATAAGAACTTGCCAAACTGTATTTTTTTCATAGTGGCTGTACTATTTTGTATTTCCACCAACAGTATATAAGAGTTTCAGTTGTTCTTTAGCCTTACTGGCACTAGGTGTTATCAGTATTTTTTATTTTAGCTATTCTAATAGGGGTGTAATTGTATATATACTGTGGCTTTAATTTGCAAATCCTTAATGACTAATGATGGTGAGCAACTTTTCATATGCTTATTTGCCACCCATATATCTTCTTTGGTGAAATACTTATTCAAATATTTTGTCCAGTTTTAAAATTTGAGTTATTTTATTTTATTTTTAATACCAATCAGCTGGTTTTATTTATTTATTTTTAATTATTATTTTTTTCTATATTTATCATTGCACAATGTAATCATTTTCTTGTGGCCTTTTACCAATTTCTCACTAAACCCCCTTCACCTCCCTCTTTCCCACCTCTGGTGGCCTCAATTCCATTCTCTCCTTTTGAAAGTTCAACAAATTATTGTCATCGTTGTATCTTTGTTTCCTTTTTTGTTTGTTTATTTTTTTTAGCTCCCACTTATAAGTGAGCACATGCAGTATTTCTCTTTCTGTGCCTGGCTTATTTCACTTAACATAATTTTCTCTAAGTTCATCCATGTTGCTGTGAATAGCAGAATTTCATCCCTTTTTATGGCAGAGTAATATTCCATTGAGTATATATATCACATTTTCCTTATCCAGTCATCTATTGATGGACATTTAGGTTTGTTCTTATTATTGAGTTTTATTCAAGTCTTTTGTCAGACATGTGACTGTCAAATATTTCTCCTCCTCTGTGTTTTGTATTTTCAATTACTTTATTATTATTTTATTTTAATTTATTGTTTTCATTGTACATGTTTATAATGTAGAGTTTGTTCTTTCTCATTTACTTTATAGTGTCCTTCACAGAGAAAATTTTTAAATTTAAGAGATGTTCATTTTTTCAATTTCTTCATTTATGGATTGTACTTTTTGCATTATATCTAGGAATTCTTTTCCTAATTTAAGGTCAGAGAAGTTTTCCTATCTTTTCTTCTAAGAGTTTAGGTGTTTGATCCATTTTGAGGGTTTTTTTTTTTTTTTTTAATACAATGTGGGGTACTGGTCAAGGTTCATTTTTTTTTTTCATATAGGCATCCAATTGTTCCAGCAGCATCTGTTGAAGACTGTCCTTTATTTATTTATTTATTTATTTGTCTTTTTCATGAGCAGTAAGGGGATCGCAACCCTTGGTGTGGTGTTGCCCACACCGCGCTCAGCCAGTGAGCGCACCAGCCAGTCCTATATAGGATCCGAACCCATGGCGGGAACGCTGCTGTGCTCCCAGCACCGCACTCTCCCGAGTGCGCCACGGGGCCGGCCCAAGACTGTCCTTTATTGAATTGCCTTTGCATCTTTGTCAAAATGAATTGATCATATTTATATGGGCTTATTTTGGAAATCAACATTTTTTTTTCCCATTGGTCTATGTGTCTATCCTTTGGTGGATACCATCTTGTCTTGATTACTGTAGCTTTCGAGTGTGTCTTAACATTGTGTAATGTGAGTCCTTCAATTTTGTTCTTTTTCAAAATTATTTTGGCTATTCAAGTTATTTTACCTTTCCATAAAATGTTTAGAATAAGCTTGTCAATATGTACAAAGAATCCTGATGGAATTTTCATTGGGATTGCTTAAAATATATAGATCGATTTGGGGAGAAATAATATCTTAACTAAATTGAGCCTGCCAATACATAAACATGACATGTCTCTCCATTTATTTGGGTCTTCTTTGAATTTTTTCTTTAGTAATTTGTAGTTTTCCACATACAGAACCTATGCCTTTTTGATAGATTTATACTTAAGTATTTTAGACTTTTAGAGCTATTGTAAATGGTATTTTCCTTTAAATTTCAAATTCCAACTGTTCATTCCTGGTATATGGGAAAGCAATTGTTTTTTGTATATTAACCTTCTATTCTATGGCCTTGGTATACTTGCTTAATACTTCCAGAAGGTTTTTTTGTAGATTCTTTGGGATTTTATACATAGATAATTATGTCATATGCAAAAAAGACAGTTTTATTTCTTTTTTTCAATTCCATATATATTTATTTCTTACTCTTACTTTACTGCACTCCCTAGGACTTCCAGTACCATGCTGACTAGGAGTGATGAGAGAGAACATCCTTGCCTTATTCCTAAGTAAGCACCCATACTTAGGTCCAGTCTTAAGTATGATGTTTGTTGGAGATTTTTTGTAGATGTTCTTTGTCACCTTGAAAAAGTTCCACTGTGTTTCTAGTTTGCTGAGCACTTTATCATGAATAAGTGCTGGAATTGTCAAATGCTTTTTCTGCATCTATTGATATGATAACATGATTTTCCTTTAGTCTGCTGATATGATAGATTGCATTGATTGATTTTTGAATGTTAAATGACACTTGCATAACTGGAAACATCTCATTTGGTTGTGGTGTTTAATTTTATTTATACATTGCCGAATTCAATTTGCTACTATTTTGTTGAGGAGTTTTGCATCTATGTTCATGAGAGATACTGGTCTGTAACTCTCCTTTCTTCTAATGCCTTTATTTAGTTTTGATGTCAGGGTAATGCTGGCCTTATAGAATAAATTGGAAGTGTTCCCTCTGCTTCTATTTTCTGAAAGAAATTGTGAAGTATTGGTATCATTTAATGTCAAATGCTTTTTCTGTTATCAACTGATAAAATCATATGATTTTTCTTCTTCAGCCTATTGATGCAATGGATTACATTAACTGCTTTTCAAATATTAAATCAGCCTTGCATAACTGGAATAAATCCCACTTGGCCATGGTCTATAACTATTTACAAATTGATGGATTCAAGTTGCTAGTATTTTCTTGAGGATTATTGCATCTATGTTCATTAGAGCTATCAGTCTGTAGTTTTTCTTTCTTGTAATATCTTTATCTAGTTTTGGTGTTAGGATAATGCTGGACTCGTAGAATGAATTAGGAAATATTCTCTGTGCTTTTATTTTCTGAAAGAGATTGTGGAGAATAGTTTATATATGTATTTGTAATATATATAAAATTATTTCTTCTGTAAATATTTAGTACACCAGTGGAACTATCTGGGCCTGGCATTTTCTTTTAGATGGTTATTAACTGTTGATTCCGTTTCCTTAATAGGATTACTGCTGAATAAAATCTGTGTCTCCTTGTGTGAGTTTTGGTAGTTTCTTTCAAGGAGTTGGTTCATTTTATCTAAAAGTTATCAAGTATGTGAGCATAGAGTTGTTCATATTGTTTCTTTATTGTCCCTTTAATGTCCATGGGATCACTAAAGATGGCCTGTCTTTCATTTATGATATCAGTTATGTCTTTTCTCTCTTTTTTCCCCTAAGTTAACTTGGCTAGAGTTTTATCAATTTTATTGGTATATTCAAAGAACCAGCTTTTGGTTTTGTTGATTTTCTCTATTAATTTACTGTTTTCAATTTTGTTAGTTTCTGCTGTAATTTTTATTATTTCTTTCCTTCAACTTGTTTTAGTTTTAAATTTTTCTTTATTCTTTAGTTTCCTAAGGTGAATTCTTAAGTTATTGATTTTAGATCTTTATTCTTTTCTAATGTATGTATTTTAATGTTATAAATTTCCCTCTATACACTGCTTTTGCAGTATCCTACAAATTAAGTTATATTTTCACTTTTATTTAGTTCCACATGCAGATCCTGAGCATATTTTGTTAGATTTATATGTAAATTTTTCATGGGGAGGGTGTGGCTATTGCAGATAATATTGTTTTTAAATTTTGGTTTCTAATTGTTCATTGTTAGTGTATATAAATTTAATGGATTGAATGTTGACTTTGTATCTGGGACCTTGCCAAACTCACTTATTAGCTCTGAGTTCTTCTTTGTACATTATGTGGAATTTTCTATGTAGACAATCATGTCAACTGGGAATGTAGTTTTATTTATTTCTTTTCAATCTGTACACCTTTCATTTCTTTTTCTTGATTCATTGTACTTGCTATATATACTTCCAAAATGATACTGAATAGGAATGGTAAGAGTGGGCCTCCTTGCCTTGATCCCACGCATAGGGGAAAAGCATTCTCTCCATCACCATTAAGTATGATGTTAACTACAAGGTTTTTGTAGTGCCCTTTTATTTCTTGTTTTCTGACAGTTTTTAAAAAAAAATCATGAATGGAGGTTGAATTTTGTCAAATGATTTTTCTGTATATATTGATATAATCATGAATTTTTCTCCTTTAGTCTGTTAATACAGTGGATTACACTGATTGATTTTACAATATTAAACCATCCTTGTATTCCTGAGGATAAACATCACTTGATGATGATGTATTGTTATTTCAATATATTGCTGGATTAAATTGCTAGGATTTTTTAAAAGATATTTGCATATATGTTCCTGAGGGATATTGTTCTGAAATTTTCTTGTATTGTCTTCATCTGGTTTTGATACCAGAATAATGGTGGCTCAAAAAGTGAGGTGAAAGGTATCTCCTCCTCTTTTTAAATGCTTAGTAGAATTCTACAGTGAAATTATCTGGGCCTGGAGTTTTCTTTTTGAAATAATTTTGACTATAAAATCAATTTCTGTAATAGATATAGGAGTATTCTGGTTATTTACTTTTTGTGTGTGAATTTTGATAGGTTGTGTCTTTCAAGGAATTGGTCCATTTTAACTAACTTGTAGTATTTATGTGCATAGAATTGTTGTTAGTATTCTTTCATTGTCCTTTAATGTCTGTGGGTCAATAGTTGTATCTCCACTTTTACTTCTGATATTCATTATATATGGCTTGTCTCTGTTACTTGATCATCAAGCTAGAGGTTTATCAATTTTATTGATTTTTTTTTTTTCATAGAACCAGCTTTTGGTTTAATTGATTTTCTATGTTGTTTTATTGTTTTCAATTTTATTAATTTCTTATTATTTCTTTTCTTCTTCCTTTAGTTTTGGTTGCTTTCTTTTTCTGGTTTTTAAGGTGGAAGCTGAAATTATTGATTTGAGACATTTTTCTTTTCCAGTTTGAGCATTTAATGCTATAAATTTTCTACTAAGCACTACTTTGAGTACATCTCACATATTTTTATACACTTTATTTTTACTTTTATTTGGTTCAAAATATTTTTTAATTTCTTTTGAGACTTCCTCTTTTTTCTTTTTAAAATTTATTTTTGTTAGCATATTCATTGTTACAAATCATACTTATTCTTTATGCCCCTTATCTAATCTCCCACCTCCCCCTGTGCCTTTCCTCCTCCCTCTAATAACCATAGATTTGTTCTCTCCATCTGATTGAGTAACTGTTTCTCTCTTGGTTTGATGACTAGATGATCTGTCCAATACTGAGACAGGTGTGATCGAGTCCTCTTCTATTATAAATCAGTTACTTCTATTACTCTAGAGTGTGCTTTGTGGAGAGAGAGAGGACCTCTTCTTCTTCTTCTTTTTTTTCTTTTGGTCTCTGTTGGTGCCTCTCCTTGTGTCAATGCAGTTGAGAGTCTGATGTGCCATCTGAATGATGGCTATGACTGCTGCTATAGAGACTAGCTGCTTTTGTGGCAGCCATGGCAATTGAAGTGTTTATAGAAGGCTACCCACATAGAAAAGTTGTTTTTGGTGTGCTCTTTACCTGGTTATGGCTGGGCTTGGTTTCCCCAATTCCATGCCTCAGGACCCTGGCAGGGCCCTGGGGAGGTGGCAGCAGCTTGCCTAGTTGTGGCTGGGCTCAGCTTCCCATGGCTCCATACCTCCAGACCCTGGTGGGATCCCAGGGTGGTGATGGCAACTTGCCTAGATGTGACTGGGTTTAACTTCCCCTGGCTCCATGTCCAGGATCCCTAAGGGGCCCCAGGGCAGTGGCAGCAGCTTGCCTAGTTGCAGCTGGGTTCAGCTTCCCCTGGCTCCATACCTTATTCTAAGATGTTGTTGTGAAGCATCTGCGGGAGAGGAGGAGAAGGGAAGGGGGAGGGAAATAGGATGGGAAGAGGAGGAATGGGGGGTGTGATCAAGGGTCCTGGCACCCCCCTCATTTTGGTAGGGGAGACAAAGGAGCTTCCAGCAGTGGCTCAGTCATTGCTAGGCTGGATGCAGATGTCAGGTGGGTGTGGCTGAAGCCCTCCCCCACCACCTCCCCAACTTTGGAGCCCAGGGCACTTCCTGCAGTGGCTTGGTGATTGTCGCTGGGCTGGTTGTGGATGTTTGGGGGTGTGGCTGAGGCTTTCAGTCCCCCACTGCCCCATCTTGTGAGCCCAGTGGCTCAGTGGTCATTGCTGGGCTGGTTGCAGATGTTGGGGGGAAATCGCTAACATCATTGGCCCCCCACTGCCCCAGCTTGGGACCCAGGGCACTTCCTGCAGTGGCTCGGTGGTCATCACTGGGCTGGTTGTGGATGTCAGGGGTATGTGTCTGTGGCCCTTGGCCCTCAGCCCTCGCCCCTCCTCCTTCCCTGGCTTGGGAGCCCAGGGGGCTTCTGGTCTTTCTAGGTTTTATTGGTGTTCTTTGGTGGTGTTAGACCTATACTCATTAATATCAAACTTTGTCTCTTGTCTGTGGGTATTTTGTTTTTTCTTTCAGTTCTGTGTTGGATTATTCGCTGTTCCCACCACTTAAACTCTGCACTGGAACTAATTGGTTGTCCTTTGCTTACTTCTAAAATGAGGAACTTCCTGTGGGGACCAGGACTTGAGCCCTGTAGTTGAGCTAAGCTTAATTGCTTCATTGCTGCTGATTCCCTGGGGAAGGCTTTTTGTGCAGCTCAGGTTTTAACTGTTGACCTTGTATGTACTTCTGGGTCTTATGAGATCTGCTACACCCAGGTTGTACAGAAACTCTGGTCTGGGCCTGAGTCTTTTCAGCAAATTGCACCCCCTGCAGTTCTATATTCCTGACCAGTCTCCACTGAGGGGTCCTGCACTGATTGGGAGGCAGATCAGCTGCCTGTACTGTGCCCCAATGTTCTTCCAGTGGGCCCGTCTCCCCTACCACCCCCACTCCAAGCACTTCCCATGGGATGAGCCATGCGCCAGTCCCTTGCAATGA
This sequence comes from Galeopterus variegatus, assembly GCF_000696425.1. NCBI lineage: Eukaryota > Metazoa > Chordata > Mammalia > Dermoptera > Cynocephalidae > Galeopterus > Galeopterus variegatus. Next base: position 97,597 of record NW_007728768.1, on the reverse strand, counting down.
CTCGCCGGCCTCTGAGTGGCTCCTTTTTCAGTTGTTGTGGCTCCTCACTCTTATGTGGGTCCACAGGAACCCTGTCAGTGGTCTTGCTGGCCTGGGGGCCACCAAGGCCCTCTTCCCCCCTGCCACCTCCAAGCAACTTCATAGGAAGAGCACAGCTGTGGCTTTTGCTACCTCTTGCTCCATGTGTCAACAGCTTCAGCCTTAAAGAAGTCAGGGCTCAAAATGGTGGGAGTGATCCTTTCTTTCTGTCATTGTGGCTTCTCCTGTCTTCATGAACTGTGTAGGTCTCTCCTCTTCATCTCCTGAGCTCTAGGGGCCCCAGCTTGGCTGTCATTGCTTTTTAATAGTTGTAAATTGGTTGATTTGTGGGAGAGAGTGACACTGGGGACCATCTATTCCACCATCTTGACCAAAAGTGAGACTTCCTCTTTGAGCCAATAATTATGTAGTGCTGTGTTGTTTAATTTCAAAATGTTGGAGATTTTCCAGATATTCTGTTATTGATTTCTAGTTTAATTATATTATGGTTAGAAAAGATATTTTGAATAACTTCAGTTCTTCAAAGCTTAATAGTTTGTTCTATGGCCCAGGATATGGTCTATCTTTGTGAATGTTTTTATGTACACTTGAATGTGTATTTGCTGTTGTTAGGTGAAGTGTTATATAAATGTCAGTTCCACTTGGTAGGTGATATTGTTCAGGCTTCTGTATCCTTGCTGCTTTTCTGTCTACTTGTCAGAAAATTACTATCAATTACTTCAAGAGGAATCTTGAAATGCCCAAATATAATTGTGAATTATTTATTTCTCCTTTCAATTCTGTCAGTTTTTGCTTCACTTATTTTGAAGCTGTGTTGTCAATTGCATACACATGTAGAGTTGTCTTCTTGATGAATTGGCCTTTTTAAATCATTATGTAGAATTCCTCTTTGTCCCTGTTTATTTTTCTTGCTCTGAAGTCTACCTTGTCTGATATTAACATGCCCACTCTAACTTTTTTCTTTTCATTAGTATTTGCGTGTTGTATCTTTTCTCCATCCTTTTGTTTTTAACCTATTTATACCATAATGTTTCATGTAGGTTTCTTTTAGATAGCATACAGTTGGTTCTTTGTGTATGTGGGTTTTAAAAAGTCCAATCTAATTATTGCTGCCTTTTAATTTGTTTGTTTAAACCCTTTACATTTAATGTAATTATTGATATAGTTGAATTTTGGTGTAATATTTTATTATTTGTTTCTGTTTTTCTCTTCTGTTTTTCATTACCCTTTCTGCCTCCTTTTGAGTTATGTAAATACTTTTTAGAATCCCATCTTAATTTCTCTATGGGATTTTTGATTATATCCTTTTGAATTGATTTTTTCAGTGGTTGCTGTAGGGAATACAATATATACACCAAGCTTTATGCAATCTAATTAGCATTAATATCTTATGATTTCACATAAAAATAAAGAAAACATAAGTATATAGTCATTTTAATCTTCTTTCCTTTAGAAAGTTTTCATATGCATTTTAGCAGTCTGTTTATGATATGCATATGCATTGTTTTCTTTGAGTTTCTCTTTGGGGTTTACTGAGCTTCTTAGATTTGTAAATTTTGTCTTTTACCAAATTGGGTGAGTTTTAGGCCATTATTTGTTCACGTATTTTTCTGCACATATCTCTTTTTCTTCTCCTTCAGAAACTTTGATGAGATGAATGTTAGACCTTTTGGTATTGTCCCACAGGTGTCTGTTTTATTATTATTTTTTAAATTTTTTAATCTCTACATTTCAGACTGCAAAATTTCTATTGATTGAATTCATTAATTCTTTCCTCTATCATCCACATTCTTCTATTTAGCCCTTCCACTTTTTAAAAACAAATTTCTGTTATAGTACCTTTCAGTTTTTGAATTTTTATTTGGTTCATTTGTTTATCTTCTATTTTTCAGAAGAGAACTTATAGCTTTCCATTTATTTCAGGATTGTTAATCCTTACTTCTTGTAGCATGGTAATAATAGCTTCTCTAAAATCTTGTCTGATAATTGCAACATTTAGTCACCCCAAGGTTAGCATCTCTTGATTGCCTTTTCCCTTGACAATTCCTCAGGGTTTTATTCATTGTCTATCCAGTAATTTTGGATGGTATTTGGACATATTCAAAGCTATGTTATGACACTCTGAGCCCTGTAAAAATCTTCTGGAGAATATATATTTTTTTAAATTTTGTTTTAGCAGGCAGTCAACTTCGTTGCATCTAGACTGCACATCCTGAACCAGCTTCTGTGGACTATGGTTCCAATGACAGTTTAGTTCCACCCTTTTGCACATTCTTGGTGCTTGTCTAGGACCTGGCCAGTGATCTATGCTGTAGTTGAGTTCATAAAGTTTTTGCTGTGTTTGTTACAGCTTGTTTTACACATGAGCTGCTTGGGACTGAGCCCAGTACTTTATTCTGAGATTTAAAAATACCTTTCTCCAGCTTTATCATCTCAGTAGTTCTCTCTGATTCACAGAGGTCCTTTTCCTAGTGGTCTGCTGTGAAACCTGGAGCTTTAGCCTCCCCACATTTTCACGTACTTATTATGACCATGCCTTACTTGGAATAAAGTAGTGGGAGCAAAGAGAACGTGAGCTTCCATGGCTTCCCCCACTGACACCACCCTTGCCCAGTGTTATAGCAAAGGGAGAGTCAGAAAGGGCTCCTCCACTCCACAGGGACAGCCTCTGCCATTCAGGTAGGGGATGGGTTGCCTTTTCTTTGCTGGCACTCAGAATGGCTTGGGACCACCTCCATCTTGTTTTGGGGCAGGCAATTCCTGTTTTGTTTCTCACACTTGAGAGTTGAAAGGGGTTTGTCCCACATTGACCACCACTTCTGCGTCTTTGGCTAGAGAGTGAGCTTCTTTTGAATCTTACTTTACCTGTGCCTACTAGCAGTTTCAGTTTTGGGCTGCCACAGAGCTTAAGCCAAAATGCAGAAGACAGGGAAACAAACAGGCAACTCATTTCTGGGTTGTCCTTTGAGTGCTGAATTCTATATCCAGTCCATCTGCTTTTATCATCCTTTCAGAGTCTTCTGATAGCTGCTTTACTTATTTTGTGCACGGTTCTCAGCTGTAATCACTTGGGGAGATAGGATGAAGTGTATTTAATCCATTTTTACTGGAACTGAAACTCGCTTTGCTTTTACAAATATGTGGGATTTGTGGTATGAAAAGAGAAATATGTGGTAGAGAGTATTTTTTTTTTTCCTTTTTGTCCTTTTTCGTGACCGGCAATGGATCACAACCCTCAGTGTCGCACCCGTACCGGACCGGGACCGGCAATGGGATCGCAACCCACGGTGTTGCTCCCACACCTTGCTCAGCCAGTGAGCGGCCGGTCTATATATGGGATCCGAACCCTCGGCGAGAGCGCCGCCACGCTTCCCAAGCGGCGCACTGTAGCAGTGCGCCACCGGGCCGGCCCAGTAGAGAGTATTTTTAAAAACAAAGATTCCCAGGTCCTATCCCTAGACAAAAAAAAAAAAAATCAAAATATTCTGTAGATGGAGATAACCTATATTTTGTGGACTATCCCCAGGGGACTTTGATGCAACAGTCAGTTTTTGGACCTACTTTTTCTCATCTCATTTGCAGGTGAGAAAACTGAGACATAGGTAGTATTCTGTCCACAACCCATTTTGTCTTTTATTGCCCATGTTTTGTACCCTGTGTGCCATGTTTTATGCTAATAGGGAATATTTTCCCATTGCATTAGGGGCCAAGTTCATTAGTGCAACCTTGGATGTTTAAACCACAAGGTAGTGGAAGAGAAGAAATGAGTAAAAATGGCTACTTGTGACAGTTGGACCTGTTTTATATAAGCATTTTCCATTGTAAAAGCTTTGTAGCCAATGGCCAGAGAAAAATCAGTTTACAGAAATTCATGGAATTGGAAAGTTGGGTAAAATTGCCCAACTGAGATATCTTTTAGCTAAGAGAAGCCAAATTGAAGGAATGGACCTGAGTCCCAAACAAGGAGGGAGCTAAAACAGGAATTTTCAGGTATTGGCTGAATATATAAGGGAAAGATGGGGAGAAGGACTGATAAACCAAGGTCTAAATGTAAGAATTGAAGTTAAAATAGGTGGAGCTACCTGTGAAATTACTTACGAAAAAGAAGGAAGACCATGATTAATAAATTAAGCTATGTCAATCTAGTTTAATCTAATGGGACTATGTACTTGTTTGTTCCCTAGTACATATCATCTTGTACATCACAGATGGCTGTGCAGATTGTATACCACACAATTCCATAGGCACCTATGCATATATACAATCCCTGGAGTTGTGTACAACTATGCATGGTAGCCCTTCTTGTACTCCTAAGATTTTTTCACTAGGCAGTAAAGTGTTACTTCTTCTAGATGACTGAGTGTGTACTATGCTTGAAAAGCAATAGAGCAGAGTGAATAGTTGAAAGCAAAGTGGAGGGGCCTTAGTGTAAATTGTTTTCAGGATGTACGGGTGTCTAGAAATGGTGAGAACCCGTAACCTGGGCTCATTAAATTCTCTACTACCACAATCAACTTCTTCTCCCTTCAACACCCCACCCCTACCAACCACCCCACAGAACAGCTTCCCAAGGGAAGAATTTGGCCAGAGGACAAAGCCCAGAAAACAAGAAGATATACTCTTTTTACTATTATTCCAATATAACTACTGGTGAGCCAAATTGAGTGGTGTGGAAGATCCTTTTGTCTAGGGCTAAACCCCTAAAACTATTTTTATCCTTCTATGTTAACATCCAAATCTTAGTCCTTTAAATCCTACCATGCCAGTGGCCAATTCATGGGAAAAATAGACTGAAAGCAAGAAAGGTAGAAAGTGTATTGGAAATTGAGGGTGCAGTAGAGTGGTGTGAAAATTTTATCTAAGGCTTGTTTATCAAAATTGAATTCTCTATAAGTATTAGGGTCACCTGGGGATTTTCCCCAAATGGGCATATTCCTAAGCTTCACCACCAGAGAGTTTCTGATTCCATAAGTGTGGAGTGGGGAACAAGAATCTGTATTTTTAACAAGCTTTCAAAGTTATTTTTAGACCTTTAAAGATGGGGGGGGGGTTTGACAGTGCTGTAATAAGAGAGAAAAGTTGACCTTATTCACCCATGCTAAATCTTACCTTGAACAAGGACCCCTAATTATTTTTTGAACTGAATAAACCTAGAAAGCCAAGAGTAATTTATTGTCATGTGTAGAAGGACAGTCAAGTGCACTATCTTAGTAAAACAAAACTCGTCCAATTCCTTCTGAAGAATGGGCTTAGAAAAGACAGATTATTCAAATTATTTTAGTAATTACAGATAAGTTACCTTGCAATTCATGGTTGCTTTTGTGTTTTTCTTTTCTTCTAGAACTTCATTAAAGGAGAATGAATATAAACAGTTTGTTTCCCCTTATCCATTCATTTCTTTTACTTTTAGAGTTTCATTATTTAAAATAACTTAGTATGAAGTTTTTCTAATACAAATAGACGAAGTCATCAAGGAGAAAAAGACAGTGGACATTTGCAATATTGTCAGGACTGGATCACATGGGCCCAGGATTTACCTACGTTTCACATATAAATTAGAGGACCATTTCATTACTTTTAATTAGCAAATAGTGTCCTCATGTATCACATCTCTACCTAGCACTGCAAAGTTGTGTTCTTGAGAAACACTTTCTATTCTAAAAAGTAATTTTAAAGAATGTTTGATTTTGTTAAAAGAAACATTTGCAAGTCACTTGTGGGAACCTCAAAAGTTAATTTATATATTATAAAATAGTCCTTTACTTACCCTTTGACCTAGAAATTCCACTACTAGATATTTACCTCAAGAGAAATGAAAAGATATTCACACATGAAAAATTACAAGAATGTTTACGGCAACCTTATTTATGTAGCCAAGAACTTGAAATGACTTACATGTCCAACTTTAACAGAGTAGATAAATAAATTGGGGTACATTCATACAATGGAATACCAGTCAGAAAAAAAAAAAGAAGGAATGAACTACTGATACACACATCGTCGTGGATGAATCATATAAACATTATGCTGAGTGAGAGAACCCAGACACAAAAGAGTAAAAAAAGACCACATAGTGTGTGGTTCTATTATGAAGTTCTAAAACTGGAAAAACTAACCTGCAATGTGGAGAAAGAAACCAGAACAACGGTTGTCTCTGGGTTGAGGGTATAAATTAACTATAAATGGACATGAGGGAGCTTTCTAAAATGATGAAAGTGTTCTATATCTGCATAGGGAATGAGGGTTATATGGGCACATTATATCTGCCGTTATATTGTATTATGTTGGTCAAAATTATATAGTTAAGATTTTTGCTTTCTGATGTATATAAATTTTACCTCTATAAAGAATTGTGCGGACAAGTATTGATATTCAACTCTTTACCACAAGAGTACATATAATCAGTTATGTTTCTATTAAAAAAAACTGTGTAGAAATAATAATTGAGTGCGAGATGGAGGGAAGTATAAGATGAAACAAGAATGGCAGAATGTTGTAGTTATTGAAGCTGAATGATGGATACGTGAGGTTTATTATACTAGTCCTTTTACTTTGTATAGGCCAAACATTTTCCATAATAAAAAAATTAAAACATTAGTCTGGACATCTCTGAATCTGATCAGATTATTTATTTTTGTCTCCATGATTTTTTTTTTCATTGATCTGCTTAAAATTGCAGTGTTTCCATATGAATTCAAGGAAAAAAAAGAGTGGAGTATCATTAATTTATAAACTCTGAAGTAATTGGTGTTTGCAGTTTATAAGCTCCATCAATGCTAGGCTTATATACTAGCCTTCAGTTTTCATTAGTTACGTGCTTTTATAAAACAGATTTTAACAACTGAATAAAGGAATACTTGAAAGATTCTGAGGACATTGTTCAATTTTCCATCAGGATTTGGGGAGTAATTATTGCTCTTAATAATAGCCAGACTTTTTAATATCAGTCCGAGTCCATTCAGGTTGCTTTAACAAAATACCAGAGGCTGGGTAGCTTATAGATGACAGAAACTTATTTCTCACAGTTCTAAAGGCTAAGAAGTTCAACATCAAGGTGCCATCAGATCAGTGTCTGGCAAGGGCCTGCTTTATGGTTCACAGATGGCCCCTTTTAGCTGTGTCCTCACATGGTAGAAGGGACAAGGGAGCTCTCTGGGGTCCCTTCTATAAGAGCACTAAAACCGTTCATGAGGGCTCTGCTCCCAGATCTATTCACCCTCAAAAGGCCCCACCAACTAATACCATCACCTTGGGGATTAGGTTTCAACATATGAATTTTGGGGGACACAAACATTCAGACCATAGAAGTATCTATGCTTTGAAACCAGTCATAACTATTAAGGTGACGACTCAGAGAGAGCTAAACAATTATGGTCATCAGTTTGCTTCAGAGTAACATGTCTTCAGTTTCAGAATAGTGTCTTCACCCTGCAGACAAAGATTTATTGACTGAATAGCTACTAGACGAGAGGAATGCCTAGACGCTGTGGCTACCATAGATTTCTTTACAGTCAGTAAACTTGATTTCCCATTTACCTTATAAGAGGATGTTCTCAATTCAACTGTATAGCCTGTACCCATTCCCTCTCTCATCCATGCTCCTGGGCTGTGGTACTTCAACAGCCATTTGTTGAGTACTGGATAAAAAGTATTTGGGAACATTTCCTAGCTATGTGAGTTATTTAACCTCTTCTTAGCTCAGGTTCCTCATTTGTAAAATGGCAATAATACTAGTACTTACTTCATAGGCATCTTGTAAGAACTAAATAAATCAGTATGTATAAAGTACTTAGAATAGTGCTTGAGACAGTACTAGGAGAGTGTTCTATTATTATTATTATTATTACTATTATTTACTATGGCTGATACTGAACTTTGCTGATTCTTTCAGGTGACATCTCTTTCTGTGAGTTAAGCCTCATGTTCCCTTCACGTGTCCAGGCAAGCTGGCATCTTCTTGCTATGATATCACCACCATCTGCTCCTGCATTTCTAATCTCTTTTGGTCCTTGATGACCCTGCAATACCACTGCTCTGGCTTCTGCCACTAAAAAGTGGCTTTGTTAGAGCCTGGTAAGGACTACAACCCTTGGAGGGGAGTCTGGGAAAAAGTGGGAATTTCTGATAGAAGGAACTTTGAGGAACCTGGGTGACTACTTCATGCACTTGAGGGTACTTACACCTCAAGAAGCTTACCAAAAGCCACACCAACAATCTTGCATAACAAAACTGCCAAGAGTCATTGGTGGAGAGGGATTCACTCTTATGACAATAAGCCTCTGTCAATAAAAAAAGATGTGGCTCTTTTATACCCATCAAACATGACCTCCAAGGCAGAGAGACTCAGCAAGTATGAGGCTCCTTCCAGAATAAAGAGATTTATTTATGCTGTTCAAATTTAGAATTAAGGTTAGGGTTAGGTGACATCATGGTTATATGCAGCGTGGTCTCTGAGAATTTTTACAGCTTCTTTAGACACCAGAGTAGCTTGGCTCACAATAAAGGCTTCAGTCTCTGGATGCTTGTCACAAAATTTGCCTGTGGTGACCACATTCATGATCCAAGGCTTGTCCACTCCCATAAGAAATCCAGCCTCAACCGTACTTCAGCATCCAAACATAGACTAGTCTTGTCATCCCATGAGAGTTGGGGTTATCCATATAGAGGGAGATGTCCACATCTGTAGGGCAGGGTTTCCAGACTCTGATGAGTGCAGTTTCCTAGAGTTTCCTCTGGCTTCTTCTGCTGTAAGGGCCTGAGGTAAGAACAATTCTGCTTGCAAATGAGAACCCAAACTTCCTGTTTCCTTTCTGTTTCACAGAACCATCTCCCCATTGAATCAACTGTTTTTTAAATTATAACATCATTCATATTTTAGTTTATCTTTATATATTATTCAGGGTTGTAGCTTCCTTGTTCGTGGTCTGTTTCCCTTTCTCCCTCTCTATCCAATTCACAGTAATGGTCAAAAATGGGTTAAAATAATTTTTTATAGGGAGGTCAGATTGAAAACCAGCAAAAGTGAATACAATAAAAGAGAAACTAGATGGCCTTAGGCAGATACATTTGACTAATTCTATAAAGTTGTTATGCCTGAATTGCCGATGTGCAGTGTAAGGGAGAATAAAAGTTTATGAACATCTTGCTATTGTCATAATTAACATTTTCTTGTGAAAGTAGGAAACAGATGGGCTACTCTCTGATTCCTAAGGTTCCTTTGGGAAAGAACTTACTCCTGATGTTGTAAGCAATTATGTCTAGACCTTACCAAAAGCTGTCTATGTTACACACACCACATATTCCTTCCTTTCTGACCTGTCCTAACTTCAGTTTTCTCTATTGGCTCTTTCTTGCTCAACACTTATGGGATGGACATGCTTCAACTGATGGCAGTGAGGAACATCAGGAGGGGGCAAAGAATTGCCAAACATGAGGATGCTGGCCCTTTCTCCTATGTTTGCACCGCCTGTTAGCAAGGTTGCCTGCCAGAAAATAAAGGGTTAGCTTTGCAGAAAGTTCCCAACTCATCAGCCCTTGCTTTGTAGGTGATTTGTACTTATGAATAGATGACAGGGATGTCTGTAGCCCCTTATAATCTGGTAGGCAGTGATTGATCTAGAGAGGTGCGTATAAATTGTGTGGAGATTTTAATGGTCAACAAGATATTAATGCCAAGAGTGTCAGCCCCTTTCCCTATTCCATTACTTAATAAAGGAGAGATGTGTTCCCAGGTGATCAGACTGGCAATTAGAGCACATTTACCTGTAGTATTATTTCAATATGTTAAACCTCAGTGGACTTCATTGTTTCTGTTAACTAATAATTCACATAATGTACTTTATAAATAAGGTACAGATATGGACTTTTTTTGTGTATTTCCATTAACTGCTCAAGACCACATTCTCAGAAGTCCAGTTTCCCTCTTGCTCTCCCAAGATCCTCTCTTTTTCTTCCTTCCCCCCTTTCCTTTTTCTTCTTTCATCTGAGGATGCAAGGGCTTACACAGTCTGAGTAGGAGTCAGTTTGGCTTTCATACTCAAGTGGAGAGAGAGCTGGGCCTAGTAAGTTTACTACTGCCCATGCTTCTGGAAGACATAACATATTGTTGTGAAAAACTAATCCTTTGTGGTCCATGGGGGATGTTTATCCACTGATACAATGAGGCCTTGATGACCAGATTCTGGAAAAGGATGCCATGGTTCCTTCTGGGCATACCATACCATTATTGTAATATGGAGCCAACCAAGTGCACCCTGATGGTTGTTCGCACTTCACACACATTCATAGTCCTGCCCTCCCTATGGTTCCAATTGGCCCCCAGAAGGTCGGGATTGGTTTAGCTATCCATCACCTAATGAAGCCTGCACTATCATTCCACTTTGTTTCCTGGGGATCCATAACCTGGAAGGTGGACGCCTTTTACTATTAAACTTTCAAAATACTATATATATGATAATACTTATTTTCTCTGGCCTTTGAGCTCCTGGCTACCCCCTAAGGGAAGGACACCACCTTCAGGGACACCAAAGTGATTTTTGACTTTTCTCTTCCTAGAGACAGGAAAAAAAGACCCTTTAAATATACTATATTGCATAGTATAATTCAATACATGCGGTTTAAAAAGCTTTTGCGGTCCAACGTGGTGGCCTAGCTAGCACATATAATATTGTGTTTATAGATAAATGCATCAAGGACCAAATAATTGGCTTATATTAACATATCGAAACAGTATATTAGTTTCACAGGGGTGCTGTAACAAATTACCACAAACTTGGTGGCTTAAAACAACAGAAATTTGTTCTCTCACAGTTCTGGAGGCCGCACAAGTCCAAAATCAGTTTTATTGGCCTGAAATCAAATATCAGCAGGGTCATGCTTCAGTCCTTCTGGAGACTCTAGGGAAGAATCTGTTCTTTGCCTCTTCCAACTTCTGGTGGCTGCTGGCATTCCTTGGCTTGTGACTACATCACTGCAATCTCTGCCTCTGTGGTCACACGGCCTTCTCCTCTTCCATGTGGGTTAAATCTCCCTCTGGCTCCCTCTTAAAAGGATACTTTTGGATAATACAGGATAATTTTTTCATCTTAAGATCTATAAACTGATCACATCTGCAAAGTCTTTGCCATATAAGGTAACACTCACAGGTTCTGGGGATTAAAATGTAGACATATCTTCTGGGACCATTATTTAGCCTACCATGCGTAGTTAATTAAAATTTAAGATTGACTATGTAATACATACATCCCACTTGTCTTTTCCTTATTCTAGAAGCTCATGACACTAAGAAATATTTACCATGTAAATACCAACTGAGTGCACAGTATAAGTGAAGAATGAAATGGCATTATTCAACAAAAGGATGTTAGTAACTCCACAATATGCTTCTGAGACAGATAAGCTTGATCAGTTATAACTGTTTATAAACATTGAGGGAAATTGCATGAGCATCTTGGTATCGCTGGGAATAATTTAGCCACTAAAAAAATTCAGCAAAACAATAAATCAAAAACTTACAAAGTGCTTAGAAAAAGAAACATTGCTATATACTGGTTACCCATTTTCTCCCTGGTTTAAATTCAAGCATTGTAGAATATGTTAAATAAGCGCATTTAGCATACTCATTTATAAAAGTGTCAGTTTGAAGCAAACTACATTGGGGGAAATAAACAATAAAAAGAAGAATTAATGTTCCAAATTGTGATTCCTGGAAGCAGGGAGGGCCAGTGAACAACCCCAAATAGAAATGACACTTAAAAATAAATCCTTGAGTGACTTCCAGCCTGTCTGATATCTATTTCCTAAAGCACAGAGCGTTTGTTGTCTCTCATCTGAAATAGATGGTTTTGTTCTGCTGGAGTTTACACATATGTACATTTGTTTATTCTCTGAAGGTGATTCTTCATCATAAGGTATTGGAAACAGATTCTCCAGGGAAAACATCTGTTTAGCTATAGTGCTAGAATCTGCCAAGTTAGGTGTGCTAAGATAAACAAACTTTATCTTAGTGGTTCAGGGACCTCGAATCTACAAGTTGACATAATGTCAAAGACAAGCTGCATCTTTCCTCCGTTGCTCCTGCACATAGTCAGGAGCAATATCCAGAACACTGGCCTAGCTCTGGCCATGCCTGGCATAGAACACATGAGTGAGATGGCATTGATTCTGGGGTCAGTTCTGGAAGCGGAGACCATTGGGTCCACTTTAGCAAAAGGGCCTCAGATGAAAGGAGACATTGGCTCTACTTTACAGTTTCCTTAGATCTTTCCCTATTGCTCTCGGCTGGATTGATGTTTATGGACCTGAGGTCCTGGGCCTGGCACAGTGTGAGAGATGTATAATGTAGTCGTTAGGAGTGTGAACACAGGAGCCAGACTGTCACCATTCAGGCTCTTAGCTCTGCCACCAACTGTGTGAGCCTAGGAAAGTTGTTTAACCTCTCTGAACCTCTATTTCCTCATCTACAAAATAGGGACAATTATTTTGGAATTGTATATAAATGGGCAAGATGTGTAAAGGCACAATACAAAATCTGGAAATATGTGCTATTAGAATTATTTCAAATGTACAGCAAAATAGTTCGTACTGACTTGATTAAACCTGGGTAATAACTAACCTGTTGATGAAAATTCCCCATAGGAGAAGGCTCTGAACCTCCAAAGGATTTTAATGTACATATATCCCTAGGTTATCCCAACTCTCTTTACTCAAACAGAATCTATGGGCCTCCTCCACTTTTAATCTGTGTGCCCTGACATGGGGGTGGTGAGCAACTGGAGTACTTCCTGGAATTTGCAGAAGATTTACGAGACCAGAGCCCATGGAACTTTGGCACTCACTCTATTCCCATTCCACAATGTTTTCTGAGTGTTTCTGGGAAGCAAGACATTTTGGTGTTGAGTAGGATTTTGGTGCTAGCAAAAGCAACTTTTGGTTCTAAAATCTGTAAGCCTTCCTGTTTCTTGTGGCCAGTCCTTATCTGATTCTGCGTTATGTCTTTAACTGTGTGCTAACAGCTGCTTTTGCTCCTTCTCTGTTGTCCCTGTGTCCACTGTTATGCAGATCCAGATTACTGTCATTCCTGGGGGCCACAATGAGGTGCCAACTTAGAAACTCAGAAAAACTTATAAAAGGTGGAAATGAGATTTCTGTTTGAGAGTCGAGCTTTAAAGGTCATGTGTAATAGATCAGAGGGGAGAAATATTTGCTTAAGGAGGCAGCATGGCTCTTGGGCCAGCAACACTAGACAGCAACTAGACCTCCCCTGTTAACATTTCTGAAGAACAAAACAGGTTGCTAGTGGTGCAAATGGGAGTCACACATAGGCAGGACCTTTCTAAGAACAGTACAGTGAGGAGGGAACCTGGGCCAAGCAGAGTACAGTATCCTTGGCAAGACTCTGAAACTCCTTCTTTTCTAGGATTTCCTTCTCCTCAATCCCCATTTGTTCTGTCAGGTCCAAACTCTGAGTGTTTGGGTCAATAAAACTGAAGCTTTCTGATTAGTCATATCCTGGAGATTTGTGAGGCCTGAGAGATGCCCTAAGAAAAGATATATAAATGTGAATCCCAGCCAGTGTGATTCCCTTGTTTCATGGGCCAAATTTCCTCCAGTTTCTTTTGGTCACTGTCTAGTGCCTCCAAACAGTTGTTTTATATGTTGGTCAGAGTTTACAGTTGCTATCAGCAGAGGGGTGATATCAATACGAGCTATACCACCATTACTAGAAGTCATGAGCCTCCTCTTTGACTTAACTTCTCTGAGTCTTCATTCTTTTATCTGTAACATGAAGATATTGTTTCACACGGTCGTTGTGAGAATGAAACAGACTGATATATATATAGGTTAGCACAGTGCCTGGCATATATTAAGTGTCATTAAATCATTAATAAAAAATTTAAAAAGTCAAGAAAATAACTTTACTATCACCACACTGTTTATAGAAGGCTAAAGTAGCAAATTCGTCCTGAATTTTCCCTAAATCACTGTTTCGCAGAGTGTAATCAGCAGACCCCCTGCAACAGAATTATCTGAGGTTGCTTGTTAATGAGGCAGATTTCCTAGCTCATACCTCAGAACTACCAAAACAAAATTGGCAGGGGTGGGGACTAAGAATATGAATTTTAAATAAGCTCCCCAGTTAACTCCTATGTTCACTGTGAGGAAAATGGAGTTAGTTTAGTCAGGCCCTCTCACCTCACATCCAGCGGGGTATGATTCAGCATATCCATGGTAAACAAGTTACTTAAAAGTAGTGTTAGTGCGTATGTGCACCCATGTACCCCTTGGCTCATTGCCACTATTGTGTAGGTTGGTATATAAGACAATGGCTTTGGACTGCTGGTGGCACAGTTTGTGTCTGAAATAGAGTATGTCTACTTTGCCCATGGCTACTTGGTTTTTCTTTCACTTACCTGACTCACGGCCTGTGCAAGACTGGGTATTGGAGTCTTTGACCCAGCCCAACAATTGGCATAGTTGGCAGGATCCAAGCAGGTAAGAATGCCACAGGCCCCAAGGGAGGGAGAGGATGTGTGGCCACCCTTGAGCATGTGGTACCAGGTGGCCATGTTCCTGTGGACTTGGGCTCCACTGGAAACATGAGACCAAGTTGACAGGTCCCCTGTGAGTATTGAGAAAGCACTTCAGGTCCTGAGCTCTACAGTAAAGGATGAAGAGTCCTGGAAAGTGGCTGGTCAGATGGGCTAGCTATTGCTTACTGTTTTGTGAACCAACATGGATCAAGCCCTCCATGACATCGCATGTCTGCGAGAGTTGACGCAAGAAACAGAGCTGCTGGAGACACGAGTGCACTCTCTGGAGGCAGAAGTGCAACAGCAGGGCACTCCTGCTGCTGACACTGGGGACAATGATGAACCCAAAGGTGAGTACGTTCCCATGGAGGAGACCATGTGCCTCTGGGCACAACCTGTACTTCAGCAGAAACTAAAATGTGACAAGCCCATGGGACAAGGTAGGCAACTGGTAGGCAATCCACAAGTGACCCAATTCACTACCTATGTCCCCTATACTCAAGCTGAGTTGGTGGACTTAGGTAAACAGTTCTGGCAAAAACAGAGTGAAACCCTAGCTGCCTGGTTTTTGTGGCTATGGGACCAAGGGGTGGATGGCATGATGTGCTCTGGTGAAGAGATGGAAAAGCTGGTGTCAATCATCACGCATCTGTCCCTGTGGCAGTGGTTGCAGAATAGCTGCAGATATGCTCAGGGGCAAGGCAACCACTCCTGGATGGAATTCGTTAGTGCAGCCATCCAGACCGTGTGGACAAATGCTGGAATAAATAGCAGATGTATGCCAAGCTGGTCCAGGTGATTCGGGAGCTGGGGATGTGACAGGCCATGTATAATGTGAATACCCGAGGCCCAGATGATGAATGCTTTACAAGTAGCATGAGGGATGTGGTGCTACAAAATGCTCCATTGATGTCCTTTCGGTCACTGTTGGCTATATTGGCCACATATGTTGGGCGCCCCATACATGAAGTAACAACTATGATGGCCAGTCTGGGGAAAGCAGAGGGGAGGAGACAAACAAAGGGGGTCCAGAAGGTGGTGAAGTTGAGAGCCCTGAAAAATGCTCAGAGCAGGGCCCCTCAGTGACCAAATAAATCCAACCACATACAGATGTGGTTTGACTTGCTTACAGCAGAAATTGATAGAGGGAAAATTGACTGACAACCAAATGTAGTCTTGTTCGCCTTGTGGCAACAATTACTCCCTGAACAGCACAACACCAAACTTCTCCAAGAGGCTCACAGCAAGGTACACCCAGTGCATTTAAAGGATTTTATGACTACTTCTGTGGAGGCAGATGGATAGTTTTCCTTTGACTAGTGATCAGGCCAAGGTACTCACCTCCTGGGGGCAGACGAGGATTGGAGGCTCCATGCTGAACTGGCAATTCACTGGTCTGAGGTAAATGTACAGCATATGTTAGCACTGGTGGATACCGGTGGTGCAGAGTATAGTCTGATACATGGCAAGCCAGAGAAGTTTCTGGGGCCACAGTGAATGTTGATGGTTATGGAGGACAGACTACAGTCAAAGCTGTGTCTTTACTGCTGAGCATTGGACAATTGCCCCCTCACATATATACTGTGTATGTATGTCCTGTAGCCAAATACATTTTGGGTATGGATGTACTCTATGGTTTGCACTTGCACGCAACTGTTGGGGAATTCTGGCTGTGGATCCACACAGTAAAGCCAATGCTGTGGGGGTGTGTAAAGCATGAACCACAGGTGTTACCCAAGCCAAGGCATGTGGTTAATATGAAACAGTACTGCCTGCCAGGAGGACATGCAGAGATAGGTGCCACTATCTTGGAGTTAGAGAAGGTTGGCATTATCTATCCTGTACATAGTCCTTTTAATGCCCCTGTGTGGCCAGTGAAAAAACCCAATGGTACATGGAGAATGACCATGGACTATCGAGAACTGAATAAAGTAGTTCCTCCTTCACATACTGCTGTGCCTTCGGTTCATGATTTAATTGATCAGCTGACAATTCAGCTAGGAATTTATCATTATGTTCTGGACCTTGCAAATGCTTTCTTCTCCATTCCAGTTTTGGCTGATACCCAGGATCAATTTGCCTTCACTTGGGAAGGAAGGCAATGGTCATTCCAAGTGTTACCACAAGGCTATTTATATAGCCCAACTATTTGTCATGGTGTGGTAGCTGGAGACCTGGCCAAGTGGACTAGGTCCAGTACAGTCACAATGTCTCATTATACTGATGATGTGTTATAAACCTCTGATTCTCTTGCAGATTTAACCATGCTGTTAGGCCATTTGGAACAATGTGGATGCGCCATGAACACAACCAAAGTACAAGGACCCAGGCTGTCTGTCAAATTCTTGGGAGCTGTTTGGCCAGGTAAGACACGGGTCATTCTAGAAGCCATAGTCAATAAAATACAGGCATATCTTCAGCCCACAACAGTGGCACAGCTACAAAGGTATTTGGGACTGTTGGGATACTGGAGAGCTCTCGTACCCCATATGGCACAAATGGCACATCCACTGTATGCACTAACAAAAAAGGGAGCTCCTTGGAATTGGTCTGAGGAAGTAGAAAGGGTTTTCTGTGCTACAAAGAGGGCAGTATATAGCAAGTGCAAGCTTTACAAGTGGCTGACCCCACTAAGACTTTTGAATTAGATGTACATATTACCCAGGAAGGATCAGGATGGGGTCTCTGGCAGAGACAAAACCGATTCTATAAGATTCTGGTCTCAGCTCTGGAAGGGTGTTGAAGTTTGTTACTCTCTCATGGAAAAACAGTTAGCAGCTGTGTATTCTGCCCTGATGGCCACCAAAGCTATTATAGGAACTGCCAAGGTCCTAGTAAGGAGAACATACCTCATTGTAGGTTGGCTATGCACATTGACAACTGCTTCTAGAACTGGTGTAGTTCAGACTCCCACTCTGTCTAAATGGGGAGCATATGTAGAACAGAGAAGTACTGTGTCTACAAGTCCTTTGTCTAATGAATTACAAACTGTGTTAGGACCAGTAGAGGTTGTGGAGGAAACTTTGACACAATCTCTACCCATGGAGGTGGAGACCACACCTTTCCCTGAGGGAAAGGGACCTATCGCAGAGCAGGTGTGGTATACAGATGGCTCCAGCATGGGACCCTCAGCATCGTGGATGGCTGTTGCTGTCCAGCCCTTAACCAATACCATGTGGTATGAAAATGGTGCAGGGAAAAGCAGCCAGTGGGCTGAACTGAGAGCAGTATGGATGGTGATAAAAAATGAGCCTGGGCCATAACCATCTGTACTGACAGCTGGGCTGTATTCAAGTGCTTGACCCTTTGGATCTGTACTTGGAAATATCAGTGGTGGCTGGTAGGTCACTGACCCCTGTGGGGACAAGCCATGTGGCAGGAATTATGGGAATTAGGGCAGGAGAAGGAAGTAACTCTTTTCCATGTCACAGGACATTCCCCTTTAGCCAGTCTGGGCAATGATGAAACTGATGCGCTGTCTAAGATGGCTGGAGAGAGCTCCAGCGACTGATGTAGCCCAATGGTTACATCGATGGATGCATCATGCTGGCAGCAAAACCATGTGGATGGCGGCTCAAAGGTGGGCCTTACCTATAAAATGGGAAGATGTGGTAAACTCATGTCGCGTTTGTCTGGTATGTGCTCTAGAGAGTCCACACCCCCTATAAGTGCTGCACACCAATGGGCAGATAATTCGAGGAAGGGTGCCCCTGACTTGATGGCAGGTGCATTTTGTGGAAGCACTTCCCACATCAGAGAATTTCAGGTATATTTTCACAGCTGTTGATACAGCTACAGGACTCCTATTTGTATGGTCTTGCAAGGCCCCAGACCAAGCAAGCAAAATTAAGGCATTGAATAGCCTTGTGGCCATATATAGTCGACCCCTGGTCATAGAGAGTGATAACGGAGCCCACTTTACTGGACATGAAGTACAGAAGTGGGCTTTCCAGTTGTCTATTCAGTGGAAGTTACATGTGCCTCATCACCCCCATGCAGCGGGAATGATTGAATGGTACAATGATCTTTTGGAAAAAGGACTGCGGCTGTCCACCCAACCCCCATCCCTGAAGGGGTAGACATGGTGGTTGTGGCTCACAGTCAGGATCTTAAATGAGAGACCCCACAAGGGCAGGCCCTCTTCAGTGGAGGCTCTGTTGCATAGAGCTGCAACACCTATTCAATTGCAGGTTACTACTAAGGATGAGCTGCTGAAACCTAGATATGGTAAGAATGGAAACATTCTCTTGCCAGCCCCCACCTGTTTGTAACAGGGGCAAATAGTGCGATCAGAATGGCCATGGAAGATAGAAGCCCTACATGTATGTTGGGTAGGCTTACTTGGACCTTGGGGGAGAGGATCGGAGGAAGATTTACAAGTTTCCCCTTGCATTACAGGTACTTGACCTCCCCGACTAAAGGTAACATGGCCTGGAACAGAGAAACATTCTATTCTGAAGGGTACATTTGTTTTATCTTTGTGGCCAATTATGAGTTCCCCTATATTGTTGCATGTAGAACCTACCAGTCCCACAGTGTTAGCCAACACTGTGTGGTATCACAAGCTAGATAAGTCTCCTGTGCCCGCAACCATTCTTTCTCAAGACAGTAAGTTGGCATGCATTCTGCCTGAGGGGGCGAGAGCTTCCCCTCTTGGTGCCAATAACTCCTTCGTCTTTCCACCCATAGTGTTACACCTGCCAACACCATAGTTGACTGGGTGCACACACATGCACGTGTGGCCAATCTCTCTGCTTGCCAGGTGTATACCAAATTCCCCACCAGCGTGGCTGCACGATTCCCGTGGAAGATTGTTCTGATGACAACCGCTAACGGGACCTGGTTTCTGTGGAACTTTTCATGTTCCGCCATCTGGAACAGTATACACAGCATATTGAGAAAGACGTGAAGGCTCGCCTCAATGTCAGCAAGCGCTGGGATGGCTACAGTGTATGGGATGGGTTTTCTTGGTTCACGGCGACAGGGTAGAGTTTCAGGGTCTGGCTGATAGGTGTGTTGAACATACCGTGGGTGTGGAAGTTGTGGGTGGACCCCCACTCCCCAATATCAAACCATAGTATCTGAGACTGTGTATAGCAGACCCTAGGGAACAGTGATACCAGTACCACAGGGAACATTATGGGTCTGTGGAACTCATGGATGGCCATATCTTCCACACAACTGGACAGGTAGATGTACCTTGGGCACCCCTTATTTACTAGCATCAGTGTATACAACACTGGACCAGCGTCCCTCTAACTGAGACTCTGTTAAAGGTAGATATAGAGTGAAACGCACCCCTCTCCGGTGGTGGTATCCATTAGCTTTGTTTTCTCCACAAGGAGCAGCTTTAGTGTCTAAATGGCAAATAACTCCTTTAGCAGATCATGTTGCTAGAGCCCTGAACCAAACCCATCATGCTTAACCCTCTTAGATCAGGAACTTTATCAAATGAAAAAGGTGGTGTTACAAAACCGCATGGCTCTAAACATGCTGACAGCTTCCCAGGGCAGGGTGTGTACCCTCCTTGGAATAGAATGTTGTATACACATCCCTGATTATCATTACAATGTTACTCAAGCTTTACAGCAATTAACCAATGAGATTCATTAAAAAATGACTGGAGACCCCGTCCAGGAGTGGTGGGCAGATATGTCCTCCACCTGGAGATGGGTGCTAGCTGTGCTTGGAGGAGGTGCCTGTGTTTTGGTAGCATGTTGCTGCAGCCTATATTGCTGCTGTGGCCTATGGATACAAGGGTCATCTATCCTCACCAAGGGAACATTGCGGAAGAATACGGACGCGTGGATTGTACGGCGAGAGACCCTGAAGGGGTGGGGTGTGAGGAAAATGGAATTAGTTTAGTCAGGCCCTCTTGCCTCATATCTGGCTGTGTATGATTCAGCATGTCCGTGGTAAACAAGTTACATAAGATCAGTGTTACTGCGCATGTGTGCCCATGTACCCCTTGGCTCATTGCCACTATTGTGTAGGTTGGTATACAAGACAATGGCTTTGGACTGCTGATGGAGCTCTTATTTGAAATAAAGCATGTTTACTTTGCCTGCAGCTACTCGGTTTTTCTTTCACTTACCTGACTCACGGCCTGCGCAAGACTGGGTATTGGGGTCTGTGACCCAGCCCAACATTCACTAAGTTCTGAAAACTACTGGATAATTCAGAGGCAAAGAGAAATTTCTTGAGGGAAAGGTGGAGAGACTAAGACTTGGAACTCCTGTCTCACCTTCCAGAAGTCTAGATTTTATTGCCTTTCTGGCACTGATGCTTATAAGCTTATTACTTTAGATAGAGGCTGAAAAGTTTTAGTCACTTTTAAGTGTCTGGCTGGAGGGTGATCGGCAGAATGATTAAACCAGAAGAGGTTATAATTCATCTTTCACATCTGTGGTTAAAGAGATTCTGCTGCATAACTTTTCACCTGTGAAGTATTCCACAGCTCTTAAATCATTTTTTTTTACTAAGTGGAAATCCCAGCTTCCTAACAGAATTAAATATCATTTTTTATCCCTCGTTTCTCTTGCTTCCAACAAATACGTTAAAACCAATTACATTTCGAGTTGCAACTTTCATTTCCGTTTTATTGTGGAATCGTGGCAGGGTTTTATAATCTATTTAATATTGCACCTGGACTTAACACAACATAGGGTAATTATATGGGTCTTAGATACAAGTGCAATCATGATTTTTTAAGATCCGAGTTATTTTTTAAAGAAAACAGAAGTTTTTATCTTTAGTAAATAAATAAAAGAAACCAAGAGTGTCAACCAAGGTCAAAGAAAGAGATGAGGATCAGGACTAACCAGGGCGATCTTAGGTATCTAGTGTATTACCTGTCACTCTATAGGTACTTGACAGAGATTTATTGCACAAACGAATGAATGAAGAAATGAAGAAATGGACATTATGTGCTTTGTGCTTGGAATTGATGGAGTCCCACTTTTGAGTGGGTAAATGGGTACATTCTGTCCTATGGGAGTCCTCACCTCAGTTTCTCAAATTTCTTCAATCCAAATGTGCTGGGATGGAAAGACTTGTATAAGCGCTACTGCAGAAACGGCAAACAGCTGCCAGGCTGGGGAAGCATCATGGATGATCTGTCAGTGGGCCCCTGCCTGTGGCTCCCTCTCCACCTCATGTTTGACCCCACAACCCCCTTCCTACAATTTTCCACAATTTTCTCAGCATAGTCATCTATATTGCCTCCCAGAGTGCTACTCAACTCTGGACCTTTCCCTACTGACCTCCAAAGGGGCCCTTTTTAAAATCAGACCAGACAAGCGAGTGAACAGTAGAAGCTATAACCCTGGAACGAACCCCTTTGATCTGGAAAGAATAAATCCAACACCCGGCGAAAACTGACAGGCACCTGCTCAGGAACAGCAGTAGTGGTGCTTGCTAGCTGTTTAGCTTGCTGAGGGAATTGTTTTAATTTTGCAGGCTGTGGCAGACCTGGAGGAACATACTTTAATATGCAAGGCATAGGCCTCAATGTTTCACCCATTGCATACGGTGTGACGGTTCTCCTGACTTGTCGCAATCCTAAGTGTGAAACTCTGGGGATTTCACTTAAATTATTTTATGACATGCAGCCTAAATTTTTGTTCTAAAACCTCACCTTCAATTGAAAGAATTTTAGTATTTTGCCTTTATAGAGTGACACTACATTTATATATGTGGTGTGTATATATAGTAAACCACATTTTGTTTACATGTATATAGTACATATGTATATATATTATATATGTATATAAACATACTAGATATGTAAACAAAATGTGGTTTACTATATATACACACCACATATATATATAGTTAACCACATTTCGTTTACAAAAAGTTTTGTTATATGTGTAAGGGCATTCCATCCCTCTTTATTGTGGTTACTGCTTTTAAAGATCAATTTATGTCTGATAAATAACCAATAAACCTGCATTTCTGTATAAGGCAAGTATACACAACATGAAAATGTATGACGGAAAGGAAAACCAAATCAGCAGTTAACACGCATACAAGCTGATAGCTGATCTTCGTCAAATGGCTTGTGCTGGGGGATGAGGGATGAGGGTACAAAAAATGGTTAACTGTGATTGTTAGGAATTACTAGATTGCAGCAGATACTATCGAGGTTCTGCTCATACTCCCTCACCCATACCACCTGCAGTGGATTGAAAAGTGGCCCCCCCAAGATAAGTCTATGTCCTAAGCCCAAGAATGTGTGAATGTGACCTTGTTTGGAAAAAGAGTCTTTGCAGGTTTAATTAATTAAGAACTCATATGTTTATTGCAGCTCTATTCACAATAGCCAAGAGTTGGAACCAACCTAAATGTCCATCAGTGGACAACTGGATAAGGAAAATAAGGTATATATACTCAATGGATTACTGCTCTGCCGTAAAAAAGAATGAAATTCTGCCATTCGCAGCAACATAGATGACCTTGGAGAAAATTATGTTAAGTGAAATAAGCCAGGAACAGAAAGGGAAATACTGCATGTTCTCACTCATAAGTGGGAGCTAAAAGAAAATAAATAAAAAGGAAGAAAGATACAACAATCACAGCAATACTTTGGACCTTCAAAAGGAGAGAACAGAGCTGAGGCCACCAGAGGTGGGCATGAGGGAGGGAATGGGGGAGTTAGGGAGAAATTGGTAAAAACCCAGAAAAAAATGATTACAGTTTGTAATGTTGAAAATACTAATTATCCTGATTTGAGCATCACATATTGCACGTAGGTACTGATATTCAACACAGTATCCCACAGATATGTACAATCAATTATGTTTCAGTTAAAAAAAAAAGAGAGAAGCAAATGTGTAATTTTTGGAATTGAAACACAACAGAACACAATCACTATGGTGAAAATAATTTCCCTAACATTTCCCTGAACTTCTGATTGTCTAGGTCAACGACAATACTTTAGGTTGTATAGACATTGTAATTTTGTCTACTGTAATGGTTGACAAGGTCACTCCCTCCTTTCTTTGTTTTCTTCTGTTGCCTTCCTCAGTGCTGCACTCATGCCATTTCCTAGTACAGCCTGATTATTCTTGAGAGAGCCTCTGGTGTCAGTCACAGGTACTCCTTATCCAAGTCACTTTTGCACCACAGATAGAGTGAGCTTGATGAAAACTTTGCTGTAAAGTTCTCTTTGTTGTACGGATAATCACACTAGTGAGTTCAGAAGTCATGAAGACCATGTCTGCACCTTACTCATAAATGGCTGAGGAAAAAAATAGGGATAATGGCATAATATATAGAGAAAAAAATTTATAGAGCAAATGTGGTAAACATTAACAGTTGGGGAATCTGGATAAGGGAGAAATTTCCATATATTTGGCATTGTTTCAAAGGATTTATTTTAAAAAATGAAAATAATCATAGGCATTAAATTTCTTGACTTTTAAAATAAGTTTGAATATAATCAATACATTTTTATTACGTATCATATTTTATTACCTTTTCGTAAAAAATATTGTGCAATGAATGTAATAGGAAAAACAAGTGAAATAAATATAAGATAAATAAACATTGGGGCAATTCACAGCTAGCACACCTGCACTTCAAAAACCCTGAAGAAATTAATTCTTCCTGAATGCAAATTATGTCAGAAAGAAATGCATTTCCAATAAAAAATCATAACTGTCAGAAATGGCAATCATGTGGATACATGTTTAATCAGTACTTTATTTCTTATCTTCTGTAAGGTACAACTGGCTCATGACAGCAAAAAATAATAGCATTTACAAAAAAAAAAAAAAAAAAAAAAAAATCTCGAGGCCC